>NW_007727079.1:423507-425853 GCF_000696425.1 Galeopterus variegatus | reverse complement strand
CGGCGTGCGGGCCGGTCCGTCGCTGCCCGGAGGGCAGAGTCCGGCGCTCCTGGGACGCGCTCTGACCACTCGGTGATCCCGCTGGTCCGTCCGGTCAGCCCGCCTCCCTCCCGGACCCCCGAGGCGGCGCGGCCCTCCCGGCCGGGGCCGAGGCCTGAGGCCTGCGAGGTTCTTGCTACCTTCCCGGCTTCCGGTCGGCCTCTCCGGGGAGCCGGGGCTCGGGGAGCTGCTGGCTGGCGCAGGCTCGCTCTCCATATCGCCCCTGATCGCCTCCCCCCTCGTCTGGGGTGTGAGGACATTCCCCTCTTCCCTCTGCCTCGGAGAGTCTGGGTGTGTCAGCTGGAGAGGGGGAGCCCCTCGCCAGACGCGCACCCTCCCTCGGGTTTCCGCCGGCGCTTCCTTCTCTCGCTGCTGGCGCAAGCTCTTCCCTTACTGGGGTGATGCTGATAGGGGTTGGGTGGTGTCTGGGGAAGCCTGAGCAGGTGGAACCCAGAGGAAGAGCTGAGCCAAGTGCTGGGGGGCACCTCGGACCCCCGGAAGGGCAGCAGGACTCATGAGGGGTGTGCTTCAGAGGTGATGCCAGCCCTAGCCTACTGCTGCCTGTGTCACTTGGAAGGCCTGGAGTGTCCTCAGATAATTGGGCCTAGGAACTGACCTCTAGTGACCCCATCGGGGGCCCAAACATCAGGGCAGCCAAGGGCGGAGGCTCCATTTTTGTCCTCTGGACAATATTTCCTCTGTACCTACTGTGTGTTGTGTCAGTCTACTGGGGTGAACATGACATCACTTTCCTTCTTGTGTGGCACTTATGACCTCATGAGGGGGACAGCAAACAGACATAGAAGAGCAGTGCAAGTTTTAATAAATGCATTGAAGAACACACACGAGGGGCTGGGATGGAGAATGGTGAGGTGGGGGTTAATCCCAATAGGGTGATCAGGGAAGGCTGCCTGGAGGAGGTGACATTTCAGCTGAGGGCAGAAGCATCAGAAGTGGGAAAGAGCCTGGTGGAGGAGTGGAAAGTGGGGCAGGGTGGATGGAGGGCAGTGACCAGGGAAGCATGGTGATCGATGAGTCCAGAGGGTCCCGCAGAGCCCAAGGGCCATGGAAAGAAGTTGGGTTTTATTGTGAGTGCGGGGGGTGGGGGCATGCTTAGATTTTTATGAAGACCATCACTCCGGGTGCAGTAAACGTTGCTTGGAGGAGTCTGGTGAGTACATGAGGGGCCCTGATGCTTGTTCCTAGGTAGGACTCAGTTCATCAAGGTAAACAGACAGGCGTGGAACCACAGATTACAGGAGGAGTGTAAAACATAAAAAACAGTTTATGTTAGGGAGATGGGAGAACAGGTGATCAGTTTTCCTTTTCAAGGATATTTCCCGTCACTGTGTTTATATGGTAAACATGAATCAGTAGGGGAAAATAATGCAAGGTATTGATGTTCTAATTGTAGCAGGTGAACACTGAAATAGAAACTTTAGGTGGTGGAGGTAGTTTCCGGGGTGCTGTGAGTGGGTGGGAAACATGGGTGCTCTATCATCAGGGAGCAGGAAGGAGTGTTGAGCAGGGCTGTGACACCAACAGAGAAAACGTGGACCTTGTTGATCTTAGTTTCAGAAAAAGTGCTTCCCTGCCCCCCCACATGTGGGGGCGTTAACATTTTTGCCTTTTCGAGGGGGTGTGCTGTTCAGTCATGTATGGGATGTCGTGGAAAGGCACTTTTTTGTTTGTTTGTTTGTTTTTAAAGATGAACGATAAGGGGATCGTAACCCTTGACTTGGTGTTGTTGTCAGCACCACGCTCTCCCAAATGAGCTAACCAGCCATCCATATGTAGGGATCTGAACCTGTGGCCTTGGTGTTATCAGCACCACACTCTCCCAAGTGAGCCACGGGCCGGCCCTGGAAAAGCATGTTTTGATGGGGCCAGGCCTTGATTTCTCCTCTCTCTGAGCCTGGATGTCTTTCTCCTTGTGCGTGGAGGAAACTCTGGACTCTGGTGGAGGCCTTCAGCAAGGAAGTGGAGTCTGAGGGCCGGCTTGTGGCTCACTTGGGAGAGTGTGGTGCTGATAACACCAAGGCCATGGGTTTGAATCCCTATATAGGGATGGCCGGTTAGCTCACTTCAGAGAGTGTGATGCTGACAACACCAAGACAAGGTTAAGATCTCCTTACCCGTCATCTTTAAAAAAACAAAACAAAAAACAAAAAAAAAGGAAGTGGAGTCTGTCTTCTGTCTGAGGTGCTCACTTCTCCTTTCTCTGCTTTTCTTTCTCTCTCTCTCTCTCTTTTTTTTTTTTTTTTTTTTTTTTTTTTTTTTTTTTTTTTTTTTTTTTTTTTTTTAAAA
>NW_007727079.1:384054-423497 GCF_000696425.1 Galeopterus variegatus | reverse complement strand
TCCCTCTTTTTTTTTTTTTTTTTTTTTTTTTTGTCTTTTTTATCTTTTTCCGTGTCCGGCAACGGATCGCAACCCTCAGTGTTGCCCCCGTACCGGACCGGGGACCGGCAACGGGATTGCAACCCTCGGCGCTGCTCCCGTGCCTCGCTCAGCCAGTGAGCGGGAACAGGTCCGCATGTGGGATCCGAACCCTCGGACGGGAGCGCTGCTGCGCTTCCCAAGCGGTGCACCTATCCAGTGCGCCACCGGGCCGGTCCTCTCTTTTTTTTTTTTAAAGATGACCGGTAAGGGGATCTCAACCCTTGGCTTGCTGTTGTTAGCACCACGCTCAGCCAGTGACCTAACCGGCCATCCCTATATCCCTATATAGGATCCAAACCCGTGGCCTTGGTGTTATCAGCACCACACTCTCCCGAGTGAGCCACGGGCCAGCCCTTCCTTCTCTTTTCTTAACAGAAACAGTCCCCTCCACATGCACACAGCCTATTAGCCTATTGACTTCACTCAACCTGGGCTTCCTTCTGACAGCCTCCTCCTTCCTCTCATTAGGGGACTGACTTAATAAGCAAAATCGCCCCCTTCATGACTTAGGTTTCTGTTTCAAGGACATTTTGCATTTCCTGAGGGACTGTATGAGGGGGGACAGGGTTTGATGGAAAGGAATGCATCTCTAACGGTGCAGTTTTAAGGTAGATTATGCCCCACTCCCAGCTTTGGGAATGAGCAGAGCCCTGGCCCTCACCACACATTTCTTATTCTTTGTTTTCAGGCCTGGATCAATGACATTCGAGCAGGAGCCACCTCCTCGTGTGGGAACCATATCAAATCAAGCTGCAGCTTGATTGCTTTCAACTCTGACCGTCCAGGTAGGGGGTGGATGTGGCTGTGGAGATTCAGGCATTGTCACCATAAATAGGATAGGGAGAAAGAGCAGGTTCAGTGTGGGCTGGATGCTTGAAGTGACCTCAGGGGTTCAGAGGTGAGTACCATGCAGGGCCTTCGACTCCTACAAACTGGTCCAAATGCAGTAATCAGATCGATTTTGATTAGGGCGTGTGTCTATTTAAACCATGTTGGTTGTGGTCTTTAAAGCATGGCCAGGAGGGCGAGGGGGGTGGGGACTGACACCACTGTTTCCAGCCATCCCCATTTTCTACCCCCTCATCTGTGGGCCCAGGGGTGGCTTTGGTCAGTAGGAACACAAGATTTGAAAAGCCCGTGTGTTAGTTGGGACTCTCTTGGTTGCTAGTGATAACTCAGACCTCAAGCTGACTTAAGTGAAAAATGGATAGCTTTTTGGCTTGTCCGATTAAGTCATGGAGGGCTGGCTGGTTAACTCAGTTGGTTAAAGGGTGGTGTTATAGCATCAAAGTCAAGGGTTTGGATCCCCTGTATTGGCCAGCCACCAAAAAAGAAAAAAACAAAAAACAAGAAGTCAGGGGCTTCATGCAGAGCTGTATCCGAAGCTCCCACGTGCTGACCTCTCTTGGGTCCCTGCACTTTGCTGCCATGGGTGCTGGCTTCTTCCTCAGGTAAGAGAAGTGGCAACCCAAACAGACCTCTCATGTGTGAGAGAGAGAACCTCTTTCCCCAGCATCCTCTGTACATCTGAGGCATGGATGGTGCTTGCACCGGGCAAGGACCTGAGCCTGGGCCAGTCATTGTGTCCAGAGAGATGTGATCTTCAGATTGGTGGAGGCTCTGGGAAAGTCCAAGGCTGAGCTTTGGGTCTCATCTCCTCTGGGAGCCCTGGGCAGGGAGGTAGATGCTCCCCGCTGGGCCTGAAGTCAGAGCCCCTGTGTTTGCTTAACAGGTGTGCTGGGCATTGTGCCTCTGGAAGGCCAAGGAGACGACAAGAGACATGTGGCTTATCTGGGCTGCCATTCAGGTGAGTGGATGCTTGACCCGGAAGCCTAGAACTCCCCACTCCTTCCCTAACCTCCCTGGGGCTAGGGATTCACACTCACCTGGTTCCACAGCCTGATGGCTTGCCAGGTCCCTCCCATCATCCTTGCCATACATTCTGAGAGGTGGTCAGGTTCAGAAGGCTGCATCCTGTTTTAGAATTCTGGACTTGGCAGACAGGAGGAAAACTGTGTGCTCTAGGTCTTCAAGCTGGGAGGAGGGATGTGCTGGGCCAGCCCAGCCTGCAGCCTGATGCCAGCTCCCTGTCACTGCTAGGGACTCAACCCTGCATGGCTCTTAGCCCTGCATCTTCTCCTGGAGCCCAGTGGGCCACCCCTCGCCACCAGGCGTCCTGCCCAGCCAGACTGCTCAGGCCCTCCGAGGAGGTGGCTATGCCGGCTGCATGGCCGGAGATGGCCCCTCACAAAGAGAGCTTTTGTCTGCCACAGTTGCTTCTAGGGGCGCCCAGTAGCCTGCCTGGCAGCCTGCCCTCCTGCAGGGAACAGTTTGCTCTCTACTGGCCTGGCTGGCCTCGTCTCTCCCCTCCATCTTTGGCGGCTATGGGCCTGGTCCCTCTGGCCTGCACTCCTGGTACCTGATGGGAGGCCTTGTAGTGAGGGAAGGGGGTGGTCCTAGGTCCTTAGGCAAGTTGTGCAGCTCAGTGTACAGGTTCCCGTGAGGATGGTGACGGTGGTTAATAACATTGTAGGTTTGTGGAGAGCACTGTCTGTGCTAAGCATGTGTTACCTGTGCTTTCTCACCTAATCTTTTAAAAAAAGTTTTACATATCGTAAACATTACCATTCTTTCTTTATTTTTCTTTTGTTTTCTCTTTTTCATTTAATTATTTTTTAAAGCCAGCCAAATTCAGCAATGGGGGTTGTATACCAGCTTTAGTGACACTAATGTTAATAAGTTTTGATAACTCACTACCATCAGACCAGCCATACATTACCTGTTTTAAGTGAAGAATTTGATGGTTTTTACTAAAGCTACAGAGCTGTGTATACCACCATCCAGTTTTAGAACATTGCCATCAACCTCAAAAGATCCTTTGTGCCTCTTTTTGGTTAATCCGTTTTCACTTTGGGCACTGCAGTGTCAGGCAGCTGTCGATCTACTTTCTGCGTTTGTAGCAGAGGTCTGTAAACTGTCAAGTCCATCTGGCTGCCAGTTTTCGTAAATAGTTGTATGGGAAAACAGCCATGCCCATTCATTGATGTATAGCATCTGGCTGTTTTGTTTTGTTTTGTTTGGCGGCTTGCTGGTACAGGGATCAAACCCTGGACCTTGGTGTTATAATACTGTACTCTAACCAACTAAGCTAACCAGCCAGCCCCTAGTTTCAAACCTTTTTGAAGTAGATTTTAAAATAATCCATTTTTCAGTTAAGAAAACTGAGGCTCAGGCTGGCCAGTTTGCTCAGTTGATTAGAGCATGATGCTGATAACAGCAAGGTCAAGGATTTAGATCCCTGTACCAGTCAGCTACCAAAAAAAAAGAAAAGAAAAGAAAACTGAGAGGCTCAGTAAGATTAGAAAGTCACCCTCATTCACACAGCTGGTGGCAGAGGCAGAGTTGGAACCTAGGTCTCCATGACTCTGTGTTTGCTTTTTGATACTTTTTACTCTTGGGGGAGCCACCCCTGGTTGGTGATGTTGGCAAGATGGTGAGTCCCCTGTCACTAGGGCTCTCCAAATAGAAACTGGGCCAGGCTTCTGTGGGCAGGTTGTAGCCTCCTTGTGTATATAGCTATTCTGAGCCTCTCTCTGCAGGAGCCAGCCCTGCTGGGAAGCTGCTCTTGGCGGTAGCTGAGCTCCAGCTGCCTTGGAAGCTACACTGGTGGTACCAGCTACCATTCTGCCCTTGGAGGTGCCGGTGGTGGGAGATGCTGGGGCAGGCTGAGCTCTGGCTGCCGCCCTTCTTTCAGGGGCCCTTTTGGCCTCTCAGCTCAGGGCCACGCCCTCCTTTTATCCTAGCTGCCAGGGGCACAGAAAGATGGGAAACATCTGAGTGTGTTTCTGGTATCTGGGCTGTGGGGGTGGCAGCTGGGGCCTGCTCCAGTTGGGAAAGCCAGCGCGATGTCACAGTGACGAGCACAGGTTCTGTAGCCGGACCCGCAGCCCCGCCCCCTCTTAGCTGTGTGACTCCGGGCAAGTTGCTTCCCCTCTCTGGGTTTCGGTGTCCTCATCCTCCAGTTGAGGATGATGCTGGTGGGTCATTGTGAGACTTGGTGAGATCTGTGCCCATGACAGCCTTGATGCTGCTGCCAGCACACACTCAATCATGTTACTGCACCTCGTTCCCTCTGGGGTGCCAGGCTGCCGGCGCTACTGCCCTGCCCAGCGAGGAGCCTGCAGGGTGAGAGTGGCCCAGGACTCTGCTTCTGCCGGCTGGGAGTCTGGGCCAGGACTCTCCCATGGGGTGCCTGTCCACATCCACTTCTTGTACCCAAGTCCTCTGGCGGGGAGGGAAACAGTCCTGCTCAGCCCCACAGAGGCAGATGACAGGGGATGTTTCTGTGGCCTCGCTCTGGTGGTGAAGGCCTGTAGTCCTGTTCATATCTTCCTCTGCTCTCCACGCCTTGCCTCTACCCCCAAACCCACCAGCCTCCTTTCCCCTGGAGCTCTGGCTTGATCGGCACCCCTGCCGACCCCCATCCCCTCCCTAGAGCTGAGCTAGTCAGGTTCTTTGCTCACAAAAAGCTGAAACCAACTCCAGCTTGCTTAAGCCAAAGGGGACTTACTGGGTAACCCCTGCAGACTTTCCATGACTGAGGGAGCAGCCGACATGCCACATTAGAAGGTGCCTAGGAACCAGGAGCTTCCCGCCCATTCTCCTGCTGACTTCCTGATGCCAGAGCCCTGGGCCAGCAGGGCTCTTGGGGACACATGTCGCAGGAGGGTGTCTGTGGCATTTGCCCCTGTGGTGTCAGGAGTGCCCTGGCCTTGCAGACTTTAAGCCTGCCTCTATGTGGGCAGAGGCATCACCTCAGTAGCCCTGGGCCGGGGTCCCTGCCTTGGGGATGGTCACAGTGGGGTGGAAGTAAGACGTTGCAGTAGGCTTGACCATTTCTCTCCACAGACCTGGTCACCGACTTGGACTTCTCTCCCTTTGACGACTTCCTCCTGGCTACGGGCTCAGCCGACAGGATGGTGAGTGGAGCCACCCATCTAGCATGGGCCTTCTGAGCCACCCTCCGGGGCTCTGCTCCTGCCCAGCCCTCCCCCTCCCCCTGCATGGCCTGGGACCCGTCTGCTGCTTCCAGGGCTGGGTCAGCCCAGCCTTTCTAGCTTGCTGGACCCACACTGGTGCCTGAGTGTTCACCCAGAGCAGTGTAATGACCTGCTCTGAGGCTGTAAGAGCCCAAGGGGAGCCAGTTGGGGTGTTGTGGGAGGCCTGTAGGAGACAGTGGGGCCCCTGGTCTCCACTCGCATAGATGCCCCCCAGCCTCTGACCATGCCCCATGACGCAGGATGTGCAGCTCACAGCCCATGCAGCAGAGGCAGGAGGGGTGTCCCCGACAGGCAGAGGGCGTTGTCCTCAGGGAGTGGCCTTGTTCCAACATGGGACCTGGCTGGGATCGGGGACAGCTCTGGGCTCACAGACTTACTCTCTACCACAGGTGAAAATCTGGCGACTGCCAGCCCCTGGCCAGGCCCTGCCCTCAGTGCCTGGGCTGGTACTAGGCCCCGAGGAGCTCCCAGTGGAAGTGCTGCAGTTCCACCCAAGCGCGGACAGCGTGCTGCTGAGCACAGCGGGCACGGCCGTGCGGGTCTGGGACGCAGCCAAGCAGCAGCGCCTGACAGGTACGGGGCAGCCCCCATCAAACAGCACTTCATTGTTTCGTGGGTGTTTTTCCACTGGATTTTGGCAAAAAAGTCAAGCAGCAATTATTGATATTTTTAGTAACATGAATTTAAAAATATTTCTCAGGACTGGCCCGTTAGCTCAGTTGGTTAGAGTGCAGTGTTGTAACACCAAGTTCAAGAGTTCGGATCCCCGTACAGGCCAGCCACCAAAAAAGCCCAAAAAATATTTATCCAAGTTTTATGTGTACATAGTCTAAAAAGTCATTGGATTTTACGAAGCTTATAATAAACACTCCATCCCTCTCCATTCCCTGTAGGTGTCCGTTTCAACTCTCTTAACTGTGTTTTTCTGTTGTTTTCCTCCGTTTTTCTAAATTACTTCCTTATACTGTCATTCCGTGAAATTGTTTTCCATTTTGAAAACAAACCACTGGCCTGGAAGGTGAGGACGTTGCTACCTTAAAGTGCCCCTCCCATGCGTGCACGTGCCTCCTCCCTCGTGCTCCCAAGACAGATGGTCACAGCACTGGGTAGTTCCTCAGGGTTGGAACGGTCGTGACCATGCATGTGTGACTCGCTGCTGAGCCCCATGGTGTACTATGATGTCATCCCACAGTCCTTGCTCAGAGTCCTCCCCGACCTGCTAATCCCTGTTTAGAGGTAAAGACATGGAGCCTCAGAGTGGAGGGACAGGCTTGCCCCAGAGGGTTGTGCAGAGTGTCAGGGTGGACTAAGCTCACCCTCTGGGGCTGGAACCGAGAGGTCTGTGCCCTGCCGACTGAGGCCATCAGTAGCGTAACTGGCTGTCCTAGGGACTGCCAGTGCCCACTGTGGGGTCATCTTATGCCATGGGGGACGGGGGATGTGAAATACAAGATGCAGGCCTTGCCCTAGGGGCCCAGCCCAACCTTTGAACCCTTGAAGCCGTGGTGAAGGCGGCCAGGCCTTCTGTCTGTCACTAGGGAGTAACTGTAGCTGTGGCCACTGTTTCTCAAGCTCCTCTTGTGTGCCCGGCACTGTGCTGAGGGCTTCAGGACTCCTTGGACTTTTGTCTTCACAGCAGCTCCACTGGGAGGTGTCATTGTCCCGTGGTACAGATGAGGCTCAGGAGTTAAATATGAGGCCACAGTGCAAGCAGGTGGCAGAGCTGGGGTTAACCCTAGGGGAGTAAACCGTAGCATAGCAGTTATCCATTGCTTTGGAACAAATTATCCTGAAATGTAGAGGCATAAAACAACTACAGACTTTCGCTATCTCATGTTTCCTGAGGGGCAGGAATTTGGGAGTGGCTCAGCCGAGTGGCTGTGGCTCAGGCTCTCTCATGAGGTTGTGTCATCTGAAGGCTTGACTGGGGTTGGAGGAGCTGCTTCCAAGATGGTTCACTCACAAGGCGCCAGTTTTGGGCAGGGGCCTCAGTTCCTCCCCATGTGGGCTTCTCATGGGTGCTTAAGCACCCTCACACCATGCTGGCAGCTTCCCCAGAGTGGACAACCCGAGAGAGTCCAAGGAGGAAGCCACCATGTGTTTTGTGACCCAGCTTTGAAGCCATGTACTGTCACTTCCACCAGATGCTCTTTGTTAAGAGTGAGTCACTAAGTCCTGCTCACACTCAAGAGGAGGGGAATTAGATTCCATGTTTTATTTTGGGTTTTTTTTTTTTTTTTTTAAAGATGACTGGTAAGGGTATCTTAACCCTTGACTTGGTGTTGTCAGCACCATGCTCACCCAAGTGAGCCATGGGCCCGGCACTTGTTTTGGGTTTTTTTTTGGCAGCTAGGCAGTACAGAGATCCAAACCCTTGGCCTTAGTGTTACAACACCACATTCTAACCAACTGAGCTGACTGGCCAGCCTAGGCTTCACATTTCGGATGGAGATGTGTTAGTTTCCTAGCACTGATGCTACAAAGAATCATAAACTGGGTGGCTTGAAATAATAGAAATTTATCGTCTCACAAGTCTCACCATTCTGGAGGCCAGAAGTCCAGCATCAAGGTGTCTGCATGGTTGTTCCTTCTGAGGTTTTGAGGATCTGCTCCAGGCCTGTCTGCTAGCTGCAGTAGCCTCAGGTGTTCCTTGGCTTGTAGATGGCCGTCTTCTTCTGTCTTCACGTCATCTTCCCTCTATGTGTATCTGTCTCTGTGTTCAAATTTCCCTTCTTCATAAGGACACCCGTCATACTGGATTAGGGCCCACCCTAATGACCTCATCTTAACTTGATCATCTGCAAAGATCGTGTTTCCAGATAAGGTCACATTCACAGGTACTGGGAGTTAGGACTTCAGCATCTTTTTGGGGGACACAATTCAACTCATAATAGGAGAAGTTTCAAAGAATGTGTGGACGTATTTAAAGCCCCCACACTGGGGGAGGAGAGTCGTGACAACAGGAGCAGAGGCCCAGGGTGGGAGTGACCCAGTGGAGGGTATGTTGAGGAGTGACCAGAAGTGAGCCTAGGTGGGGGTGAGAGGCCGAGGAGCAGGGAGTCTCAGAAGGCTGTTGAAGGGAAGCACAGCTTAATGAGGGCGGGGCTGGAGGAAGAAGCCTGTGGGTCCAGGACCAGTTTGGTGGGATGCAGTGGCTGAAAGCGGCCCTCATAGCTGCTGCTTTTGCCTTGGGTTACCCCACACCAGGCCGCCCCCACCCGCCCACTTCCTGCTCCCCTGGCTCCCTCACTGCCCGGGCCTGACCGTGGCTACTTCTCTGCAGAGCTGGTGGACCATGGGGACCTGGTGCAGAGCGCCGTCTGGAGCCGGGATGGAGCCCTTGTGGGCACAGTGTGCAAGGTGAGCCAGCGGACGGGGTGCACTGTGGGCTCTGCGCAGACATCCTGGGCTGGACTGCTCAGGCTCGATATTTATGGGGCAGAATGCACCAAGGGCAGGATGTGCATCTGTGACCCGCCCCCCAGCTGCCCCTCACACCTCTGCTCACACCTGCATCTGGAAGCCCCCACCTACCTGGGTTCCTATCATATGGGGACCAGAGGATAGCCCCCCAACGTCCCCTGCTGGTCCCTGGTTTGCACCATTTGGCTCCTGTCCCCGCCTTCAGCCAGCCTCACCTGGCTGCCTGTCAGGTTCACCTTCCTTTCCACAAGGCTGGTGTGAAGCAGCATCCATGTGTAAGGCGCTGGACTGGGCCCCGTACTGGTGGGGTGGCTGACTAGTGTAAGGGATAGTACAGATGAGAGGACAGTTGTGACCCATGACCTGGGCTCTGAAAGAGGGACGTGGTGCTTGAGCTGGTTGGAAATGATGAGAAGCTTGGCCTTGGGCAGGAGCTCAGGAGCAACGCCTTGAAGGGGGCAGGAGCAGGGCAGAGGGGGGTGGATAGCACCCAGAGAGGCAGGTGCTGCTGAGCTGCGTGCATGAGGGCCATGCTTATTGCTGTAGGGACAACTGGAAAGCAGCCATGTGCTAAAAAGAGAGGGGCAGATGATGCCACAGGTGCCCAGGCATCCATTTGGGAAGCTCCCGCAGCTGCTTTGTGGACAGAGAGTGGCAGGGGTGGGCAATGTCTAAAAGCGGATGTGGGACAACCTTTGGGGGAAGAGAGGACTTCCCTGGCCAGGAGGTGGTGGAGACAGAGGTGGAGACCTTTGGGCAGAGAGAGCTGAGCAGTGGTGTGGACTGGGTATGAGGCCCACCAGTAAGACAGGCATGCACAGTAGTCTAGGGGCACTGGAGGGACACCTCATTTGAATGTAATGAGCAGGGCCACTGCCAGGGGTGACTGTGGGCATGTTGAGCTGGAGGTACCTGGAGATGTCCAAGCAGAGGTACCAGCTGAGTCTGTGGACCTGAGCAGAGTCTGAGCTGAAGGTAGAAGAGTGGGCTGCTGGCCCCTATGGAGTCCCTGTTTGATGAGGCCTGGCGCACTTGCTTGGGTTTAACCCTTCTGGGGACGGCTTCCCAGGAAGAGTGAGCTTGGGGCTGGTCCTTGAGGGGTGAGCACCGGCTGAGAAGGAGGAGATGGGAATCCCAGGCAGAGGAGACAGCCTAGACAGTCTCAGCAGGACTCAAGGATGGCTGAGTTTGAGCTGTGACCTCACCTTCCTTTGAGAAACCCTCTCTGCCCATCTGGCACTGGTGTGGTGGTCCAGCCCCTTCTCTTTGGGGGATCGAGTCTCATTCACTATCAAAATTGGGCAGGGAAGGGCCAGCCCATGGCTCACTCGGGAGAGTGTGGTGCTGATAACACCAAGGCCAAGGGTTTGGATCCCTATATAGGGATGGCCGTTAGCTCCCTTGGGAGAGCGTGGTGCTGACAACACCAAGTCAAGGGTTAAGATCCCCTTACAGGTCATCTTTAAAAAAAAAAAAAAACTGGGCAGGGAAGGACGACAGGCAGCCTGGTGGGTCACTGGAGTGAGTGCAAGTGCCCCCTTGTGTGACAGCAGTCCTATGGTCTCCTGCCACAGGGCTGCCCCTTCCCCTGCCTGCTGGGGTCCAGCCAGGAAGAGTCAGAGCCAAAGCCCAGTGCAGCGAACTCCTGCTGTTTCCCCCTCTAGACTCAGAGCTTAACATTGCGAGACAAGAAGCATGAATTTCCCAAGGGGGTCATGCGAGTGATGCTAGTGGAGCGACCCCTGACCCCTCCTCCCACCCCCGGTTCCTGACTCAGGAGTTCTACTTGTGGGGCACGGTCTCACTCCCAAGCTGGCACCTGTCAGCGCATGTTGGGACAGGTGGGTACTCAGTCCTGTGTCCACTGCCGCCTTCCTTTGCTGTAAAGGGGGTGCCTGGGATCCCGGGTAGGGGCATCAAACACCGACACCTTTGCAGTGTGGTGCCAGGCGTGGAGCAACCCCTGTGACCACCTGCAGAGGGTCTGCCCGTGGTTTGCAGAGGGGGAAGGCTGGTCCTGAGCCTGTGGCAGGAGCTGGTGGTCATGCCCGCCCCACGGCAGGAGAGTGTCTGAGTCCCTCTTTGCCAGGTTGGCTATGCTGGGCTCTGGGTTTGTGCACCGAGCTGCAAGGGCTGCGTGATTGAGGTGGGGTGTATAGGGTGCACTGTTTCTCTTCAGTGTCCCCCACCCTTCTCCCTCTTGGCGGGGAAACCTCCCCACCCCAGTTCTGACTCCTGTCCTGCCACTGTTGGCATGGAGCAGCTCTGCCTCCCAGGACCGACAAGCCCCTTCCCTGCCCCCTTCCCGGCTCCTCCAGCTGAGTGAAGGGGCTTCTCCTGGCCTGGAGAGAAAGGGTGGGAGGCCGCTAGAGGGCGCGCCAGCCTCGTGGATGGCTGGGCTGGCCGCTGCGCTCCCACTTCGCACCTGCAGCCGTGGGTAAGCCCAGCAGGACCTGTGCCACTCCCTGCCTGGCCCGCAGGCCTCCATTTGTGCCAGCAGAGCCTCAGTGCCCACTCTGATCCCCAGTTTGGACCCACAGCTAAACTACTGCCCTCACCGGTCCAGCCACCTTCATGAAGTGCTCACTATGTCCCAAGACTGTTACCCTCAGCCCCAATGCCCCGCCCTGTGAGCAGCAAAGCCGTCGTCCTCAGTGTCCAGAGGCTCAGAGCTTGCCAGGTTACAGTATCATCCATGGTGGGGCTGGCATTTGAGCCAAGTGGCGGCTCTGTGCAGTGGGAGTGGACCTTGCTGCTGGGAGGTACTTTCACTTGCCCTGCTTCCCAAAGTCCTCTGTGTCTCGCCAGGTCTCTATCCTGTCTCTTGCTGCACTTGATTTCTCTGTCCTTGATCTCTTGTTCTCACTTCCCTCTCTGCCATTGTCCTCTGTCCTCTGTCTCTCACTGTCCTCTCCACCTGCCTCTCTCTGTCCCCATCTGCTTGACCTCCATCTGTCTCTAAAGGGCCCCCTGAGCTCGAAGCTGTGGAGTGGAGCAATGTTTAAGAACTTATCCCTGGACTGCTTGGTACCCACCTGGCACGTGGCAAGTGCTCAGTAAACTGCAGCTGGGGGGCCATCCAGAACCGTGGGGACCTGTTGAAGTATGCCAGGGAGGCCTGGGACCTGCCTGCCGAGGGGTGGCCTGGCTATCAAGGCTGGCTAGCCCCTCCCTTGACCAGCCATGTGCTTGCCCACTGCCCTGCCATTCCTGCTGTCTGCTTCCTCATGTGACCTTCTCTTCCCCTCTACGTCACATACCAGCAAGCTCCTGTCTCCACATCTTTGCTCATGCTGTTCCACCTTCCTCGAATGCCTTTACCTTCCCAGCACAAGCTCTGCTTGTCCTCTGAGGTTCAGCTCAGGTCTCAGTTCCTCCCTAGAGTTTCCTATGACCACCTCATGAGCTCAGCCACAGCTGGCACTGGTTGCCCATTGCTTGGTCCCAGGCACCTGGTTGGGGAGTGCACTCAGAGCAGGC
Organism: Galeopterus variegatus; assembly: GCF_000696425.1. Lineage (NCBI taxonomy): Eukaryota > Metazoa > Chordata > Mammalia > Dermoptera > Cynocephalidae > Galeopterus > Galeopterus variegatus. Next base: position 411,453 of record NW_007727079.1, on the reverse strand, counting down.
TTTCACTTATTTTTCTTCTATGTTTCGTTTTTTTTTTTAGTTAATATACTTCATTTTCTAGAACAGTTTTACAGAAAAACTGAGCAGATAGTCTGCCGCACCCTCCAGTTTCTCTATTATTAACACCTTGCATTCGTGTGGTACGTTGTTACAATTGGTGAACCAATATTAATCCATTATTATTAACAATAGTCCATGGTTTACATTAGGGTGCACTCCATGTTGTACATGCTGTGAATTATGACTGATGTCACATGATGCTCACCATTACGGTGTTAAACAGAATAGTTTCAGGTCCCTAAAAATCCCCTGTACTCCAGTTGTTCATCCCTCCTTCCCTCTCCCCAAGCACCACTGGTGAGCACTGATCTTTTTGCTGTCTGTATAGATTTGCCTTTTCCAGAATGTTGAAATCATACAATATGTAACCTTTCATGAGTGGCTTTTTTCACTGAGGAATGTTCATTTAAGCTTCCTCCATGTCTTTTTGTGGACCAATAGCAATTTTTTTAATTGTAAAAACAAACCCCACATATTATAAAATTTATTGTCTTAATCATTTATTTATTTATTTATTTATTTATTTTTAAAGATAACCACAGGTAAGGGGATCTTAACTCTTGACTGGTGTTGTCAGCACCGCGCTCTCCCAAGTGAGCTAACCGGCCATCTCTATATAGGGATCCGAACCCATGGCCTTGGTGTTATCAGCACCACACTCTCCCGAGTGAACCATGGGCCGGCCCATAATTATTTTTCAGTGTACAGTTCAGTAGTGTTGAGTATATTTACAATGTTGTGAAACAAATCTCTTGAACTCTTTCGTCTTGCAGAACCCAAAGATGAAATGGGTATTTTAATATACCCATTAAACAATAAATCCCCTTTGCTCTACCCCCAACTCCTGGTAACCAGCATTCTACTTTCTATATCTGTGAATTTGACTACTTTATATACCTCTTTTTTTTTTTTTTCCTTTTTGTCTTTTTTACTGACCGGTAATGGGATCGCAACCCTCGGTGTTGCGCCCGCACCACGCTCAGCCAGTGAGCGGGAACCGGTCTCCACATGGGATCTGAACCCTCAGCGGGAGCGCCACCGCGCTCCCAAGCGACGCACTCTCCAGTGCGCCACCGGGCCGGCCCATATACCTCTTAAAAGTGAAATCATATACTACTTGTTCTTTTGTGACTGGCTTATTTCACTTATCATAATGAAATACTAAATCCTCAAGTTCATCCATGTTGGAGTATTTAATAGGATTTCCTTCCCTTTTAAGGCTGCACAATATTCCATTGTTTCTGTATACCATATTTTGTTTAGCCATTTATCCCCAGTAGACTCTTGGGTTGCTTCCACCTTTTGGCTATTGTGAATAATGGTGCTATGAACATGGGTGTGCAAATATCTCTTCATGACCCTGCTTTCAATTCTTTGGGACATATACCCAGAAGTGGAGTTGCTGGGTCATATGGTTGTTCTATTTTTAATTTCTTGAGTAATTGCCATGCTGTTTTCTGTAGTGGTTGCACCATTTTACAGTCTCACCAACAGTGTTCTGACTTCTCCACATCCCCACCAACATTTGTTATTTTTTGTTTTTTTGGTAGTAGCCATCCTAATGGGTGTGAGGTGATATCTCATTGTGGTTTTGATGTGCATTTCTCTTTTCATTAGTGATGTTGACCATGTTGTCATGTGCTTATTGGCCATTTGTACATCTTCTTTGGAGAAATGTCTACTCAAGTCTTTCACCCATTTTAAAAATTGTGTTATTTAAGTCTGGCTGGTTAGCTCAGTTAATTAGAGCATGGTTTATAACATCAAGGTCAAGGGTTCAGATCCCTGTACCAGCCAGCTGCCCTCCCCCACAAAAATTGGGTTATGTGATTTTTGTTGTTGTTGAGTTGTAGTTTTTAATATATTCTGGATATTAGCCCCTTAAAAGATAGACAATTTGCATATATTTTCTCTCAATCCATAGGTTGCCATTTCACTCTGTTAATGGTGTCTTTGATGAATAAAAAATTTTAAGTTTGATGTAGTTCCATTTCTCTATTTTTGCTTTTGTTGCCTATGCCTTTTGGGTCATGTCCAAGAAATCATTGTCAAATTCAATATCGAATTCAACTGAAACTTTTCCCTTAAGTTTTCTTTTAGGAGTTTTATGATTCTGGCCTTAGCTACTTCATTTACCACTGAATAATATTCCAGTGTACGAATGTACCACAGTTAATTTGTGCATTCACCTCCTGAGGAACATCGTGGTTTCTTCCAGTTTTTGCAATCATGAATAAAGTTGTTGTAAACATTTATGTGGACACAGTTTTTAACTCATTTGGATAAATACTTAGGAACACAGTTTCTGGATTATATGGTAAGAGTATATTTAGCTTTGTAAGAAACTGCCAAACTGTCTTCCAAAGTGGCCTTACCATTTCTCATTCCCATGAATAAGAGTTCTTTTTTTTCTTTGGTGGCTGGCCTGTATGGGGATCCAAAAGCTTGACTGTGCTTCTATAACACCCTGCTCTAACCAACAGAGCTAACTGGCCAGCACTGAATAAGAGTTCTTGTTGCTCCATGTCTTTTATTGTCAACTTTTTGGATTTTAGCCATTCTAATAGGTGTGCGGTGGTATCTCATTGTTTTGATTTACAGTTCCCTAATGACATATTATGTTGAGCATCTTTTTTTAATTTTTATTTTTTGGCAGCTGGCCAGTACAGAGATTGAACTCTGGACCTTGTTGTTATTGGCACCATGCTCTACCCAACTGAGCTAACCAGCCAGCTAGAGCATCTTTACATATGTTCATTTTTCATATGTGTATCTTTTTTGTTGACATGTCTGTTCAGGTCTTTTGCTTTGCTTTTTTTTGTTTGTTTGTTTTCCTTGCTGGCCAGTACAGGACTTTTGCCTATTTTTAAATTGGGTTGTTTGTTTTCTTACTGTTGAGTTTTAAGCATTCTTTGTATATCTTGGATATAAATCCTTTATCAGATAGGTGTTTTGCAAATATTTTCTCGTCTGTGGCTTGTCTTGACAGTGTCTTTTGCAGAGCAGAAGTTTTCAATTTTAATGAAGTCCAATTATGAGATTTTTCTTTCATGGATCATACTTTTGGTGTTATATCTAAAAAGCCATTGCCAAACTCAAGGTCAACTAGATTTTCTCCTATGTTAGCTTCTAGAGGTTTTATAGTTTTGTGTTTTACATTTAGCCATATGATCCATTTTGAGTTAATTTTTGTGAAAGGAGTAAGGTCTGTGTCTAGATTTTTTTTTTTTTTTTTTTTTTTTTTTTGCATATGTCTAGTTGTTCCAGCAGCATTTGTTGAAAAGACTGTCTTTTCTCCATTGTATTACCTTGGCTGCTTTGTCCAAGATAAGTTGACTATATTTGTGTGGGTCTTTTGTGGATTCCCTTTTTATTCCACTGATTTGTTTTGTCTATTCTTTTGCCATATCACACTGTCCAGATGACTGTAGCTTTATAGTAAAGTTGGGCAGTATCAGTTCTCCAGCTTTGTTCTTCTCTTTTAATATTGTGTTGACTATTTTAGGTCTTTTGCTTTTTCACATAAACTTTAGAATCAGTTTGTCAATATTCACAAAATAGCTTGCTGGAATTTTTTTTTTTTTTTTTTTTTTAGATGACTGGTAAGGGGAATCTTAACCCTTGACTTGGTGTTGTCAGCACCACACTCTCCCAAGTGAGCTAACTGGCCATCCCTATATGGTGATCCGAACCCATGGCCTTGGTGTTATCAGCACCGCACTCTCCCAAGTGAGCCACGGGCTGGCCCTAAGGTGCTGGAATTTTGATTGGTATTGTGTTGAATCTATAGATGGAGTTGGGAAGAACTGACGTCCTGATAATATTGAGTCTCCATATCCTTGAACATAGAAATCTGTCCATTTATTTAGATCTTCTTTGATTTCTTTTCTTTCTTTTTTTTTTGGCAGCTGACTGGTGTGGGGATCTGAACCCAACCTTGATGTTATAAGGCTGTCCTCTAACCAACTGAGCTAAGTGGCCAGCCCCAGATTCGTATTACCATTTTTGGTTTTTTGAGACTCCTATTTTTGCATCAGCATCAAAAAAATGAAATACTTAGTAATAAATCTAACAAAATATGTACAAGATTTATATGAGAAAAACTATAAAACTATAATGAAAGAAATCAAAGAAGGGCTGGCAAATTAGCACAGTTGGTTGGAGTGTGGTGCTGATAACACTAAGGTCAAGAGTTCAGATCCCCTTACCAGAAGAGAAAATAGTAATCTGTGCTGATTGAAACAAAATAGAGCTATGCTAAAATGTAAAAAAGAAAGGCTAATCAGCCACCACCTTCCCCATCCTGGTACCTAGCATTAACACACTGGCCTGTGCTGGTCAAGATCTTTCTCTCTGCTCAGCAAACTTGCAAAACATACAGGAACAGGGTCACATAAATAGAGATTTTTGTTTATTTTGACCACAGTAGAATCACACCGTGCCATGTTATTCTGCAACTTCCTTTTTGCATGTAACGGTTTATTATGTCCAAGCCTGTAAACAGTCAGTGGATACAGATTCCGCCCTAGTTCTTTATGCACGTATGTTTGTGTACACACACACGTGCATGCGCACGCATATACAAAGATTATTTTGCAGAAATAATGTTCTATAAGGGCCGGCCCATGGCTCACTTGGGAGAGCGTGGTGCTGACAACACCAAGTCAAGGGTTAAGATCCCCTTACTGGTCATCTTTAAAAAAAAAAGAAAGAAATATAACGTTCTATACAAGGTATGGGCATTTTATTTCAGTACAGTTTTTTTTTCTCTTTTTTGTCTGTTTCTGTCCTGACCCTTGAGTGATGTGAATCAGTAACCTTGTTGAGTGGATGATTAGGATATGTAAGTTCTGGTTAGATGTTATCTTTTTTTTTTTAAGATGACCGGTTAGGGGATCTCAACCCTTGGCTTGGTGTTGTCAGCACCATGCTCAACCAGTGAGCAAACTGGCCATCCCTATATAGGATCCGAACCCGTGGCCTTGGTGTTATCAGCACCGCACTCTACCGAATGAGCCACGGGCCGGCCTAGATGCTATCTTTTAAGTGCATAAATGACGTGGTCACATGAGTCCCTTGGGCTGGGCCTAGCACAGAGCTGGACATACGTGAAGAAGCTAATATAGCCCAGAGTTTGATCTGGGCCTGTTTCTCCATCTGTGGAAGGGAATGCTCTGTGGTGATAGCACTGTTTCATAAGGCAGCTGAAGAGATGAAGAGAGATTGTGTGTTTAATGTGCTTAGTGTGTAGTAGGTGCTCAGGAAAGTGAACTGTTGCTGAGTGTACTTTGCTGGGTGAGTGAGCAGGAAGGGGGGCCTTCCCCCTGCAGTGAGAAGGAGGAACCAGGTTGGGAGGGGTCCCCGGCATGGGATGCCAGCCCTGTGTCCTAGGGGAGGGGCCGATAAAAGCCTGAGGGTGATGGAGACAGGCTGGCTCTCAGAGACCCTCTGGCACTAATTGCATGCTCTCTGTTTCCTCCTCCTCTCTGCTTTTCCAGGACAAGCAGCTGCGGATCTTTGATCCCAGAGCAAAGCCCCAGGCCTCTCAGGTGAGTTGTTGGGCAGCAGTGGGGTGGGGGTGGGGGGCGGGAGGGCAGGTGCAGTGGTGATTTTGAAGCCTCAGCTCAGGCTGAGGGCCCAGAGGTTCCAGCAGCTGGGGAGCGGGGCAGGCTCCTGGCAGATGTGTCGCATGGCACTGAGGTCTGATGGGAGGGGGGTTGCCACTGCTGAAGCTCTTCCTGGGAAGTGTGTTCTGGGTCCTTGGAGGGCCCAGCTTTGATCACAGGGTGGGGTGCAGCCAGACTGCCCACAGATTTTCAGTGGAGGTGCCTGTGGCTTCAGGAAGGTAATTTGAGATTCTGACCTTTTCTCCTTTGAGACCCTCATCCCCCACTGTGCCTCCCTGGCACAGTCAGTGGAGACCAGCCCTCTGTGTGTGCCTCCTGTCTTACAGCAGCAGGACCCTGGGCGGGAGCTGCTGGACCTGCAGGACCCTGGGGCTAAGCAGGTTCTGGTCTGTGTCTGTGCATGGGATGCGCATGGACATTTGAGTTCTGAGCACGGACACTGTGACCAGGGTTCTTGCCATGGGGTGTCATTTATTCGTTCAACAGGGACCTCATCAGCCACAACTCCCTGCTAGGTTCGGAATATTCAGTGTTGGCAAGCCAGAAGCCCTGCCCCTGGGGTAATTGCTAGAGGCTTCTCTTGCTGGAATGGTTTAGTGCCTCCCTGAACAGCTGGCCTTGGAGCTGAGGGATGAGTAAGGCCAAGGGGACATGCATGATGTCCTGAGGTGGGATGTGCTTGTCCAAGAGTCTGTACAAAGGGCCGGCCCGTGGCTCACTCGGGAGAGTGCGGTGCTGATAACACCAAGGCCCCGGGTTCGGATCCCATATAGGGATGGCCGGTTCGCTCACTGGCTGAGCGTGGTGCTGACAACACCAAGTCAAGGGTTAAGATCCCCTTACCGGTCATCTTTTATTTTTTTATTTATTTATTTATTTTTAAAAGATGACCGGTAAGGGGATCTTAACCCTTGACTTGGTGTTGTCAGCACCACGCTCAGCCAGTGAGCGAACCGGCCATCCCTATATGGGATCCGAACCCGGGGCCTTGGTGTTATCAGCACCGCACTCTCCCGAGTGAGCCACGGGCCGGCCCAACCGGTCATCTTTTAAAAAAAAAAAAAAGGCAAGAGTCTGTACAAGGGTCACAGAGGGGCCAGACCCATGGTGAGGTGCTTATCTCTGGGATGTGGGTAGCCATTGGATAATTTTAGTTAGGGAGAAGATGAGTGGATCTACATTTCTAAAAAGAGCTTTCTACGTGCTGAGGAGGCTTCTTTCCTGAGGAAGGTGAAGTTCAGGGTCCTGCTGCCCACTCTGGGGAAGAGCTCCCCAGCAAAGACCTAGATCCAGCCCCAGCCCAGATACCCCCTCTCTGCATTTCTAGGGCTTGGTCCCCAGCTGGAGTCAAGAGTAAACCAACCAGCGGTAGGCTGGGGATCCCTGTTGCCCCCTGACTCCCATACACACATACTAAGAAACCCATTCAGGTAGCAAACTGCTACTTTTTGGCCACAACAGTTCAGTCAGTTTCATTTCTGTTTGGCTGAAGACCAAGGAGCCAAGCACAGTGGTCTGGCCACACCCTGGCTGCACTGGCTCCCTGGCTAAGCTGGCCAGCCTCTTTGTCCTGTGGGACCTGGGGCTGATAGATGGTGGCTGTTTGGGCCTGAAGGTAGCCTGGGTGTGGACAGTGGGCCTCACTTGGTAGCTTTCTTTGACCTCTGAGCCTTTGCCCAGGAAGGGGGTCACAGGCTCAGCTTGAAGGAGAGCCTGAGGACACTCTCCTCTCCCAAGGTGCCCTCTCCTCCCCTGGGTCCCCAGGGCACTCCGTGGGGCACCTCCGTGCCTGCCCCCAACTGGGCACCACTGCATTGGGCCGCACCATCCCCCTTCCCCCGGGCCTGGGTGTTTTATTTATTCCCTTCTCCCTCCTCTGCCTCCTTCCAGCCCCTTCCTCCTCCCCTGCAGGGATGGGGGCGGTGACTGTTGCTGAGGTGGAGAAGGCGTGGCTGCCATCCCAACAGGCTCCAAGTTCCTTGAGGAGAGGGGGAGAGGATCTGGCTCTGGAGGGAGCCCTCTGAAGGGAAGGGGCTCGGGCGAGGAGACCTGGGAAGAGCGTGGGTTGCTCGAATCCCCTCTCCCAGCTGCTGGGATGGCGCCTATGTTTGGCCCCGCTGATGGCTGGTGCGGGGGCAGCGGGCCTGGAAGGCCGCCCTCTGCCTGGCCCTGCTGCCGCCCCCACTTCCGCCTGGGGCATGTGGCCCACACCTGGCTTCCATTAGGAAAACCGCTGTTGGCGGCCAGGGTCGGTGTGAGCGGCCAGCTCAGGGACAGGCCTTCTGGGAGTGCCTCCTCCTGAGATCCTCCTTCCCGCCGGGTACAGGCGTGCCTAGGGGTCAGGGAGGAGTGCACTTCCTCCCCCCACCTTTGCCATCTCCGGGTCTGACCTCACCTGAGCCCCTGGAGGCCAAGCCCCATGGTGAGGAGGGCAGGGTGTTCTCCACTATCTTCTGGAGCCTGGACCTGGTGACCCTTAGGTGGCCCCTCCCATTCACACTCCCTGCTTTGTTTTTAGATGGCATTTTTGGCCATTTATTATGTCCTGGGCACTTGGCATGTACCACCTACTCCCACATTGACGAGACCCATCCTAGAAAGCTGGCCCTTTGGCTATTTCTGTTGCTAGGTGAGGACATGGAGGCTCAGGACGGTTGTGTAGCTTCTCCAGAGTCACACCACACAGTGGCAGAATCAGGCTTGGTCTGTGTGCCTCTGGAGCCCTGGGCCCCCCACCGCACCTTCCCTGTGCCAGAGCCCAGGTAGGGGCCAGGCAAGGCCCTGAGACACGGCTGTGTAGGGCAGCAGCAGCCCCATAGCTGAGGACTGCTTGGGGGGCAGTGAGGCCTTGGGACCTCATGGGCAGGAGGGGGCCTGGGACCAGCCCTCTGACCATCAGGCAGGCCTGGGGGCAAGCACCTGGAGCCCAGTGCTGAGCCTAGCCATGGAGGGGCATGGGCATGGGTCTAGCCCCCAGGGAAGGTCCCCTCAGCCCAGGGGTCTCCTAGAGCCACCCTGCCCCACACAGGAAGTGTTGCCATGGTGATGGGGAGGTGTTTGGCTGCAGCCCACAGCTGGAATGCTGGGTATGCGCCCCCCTCCTGCCTGGCCCCAGCCCCTCCTGTTCTCTTCAGGGCCAGGGATGGGGGGACTTCTGTCAGGGGACTAAGGGGTGGTGAAGGCCTCTCTGGGCTTCTGCATAAGCAGGATGCCCTGCGGACACCCTGCTGCCTGTGGGGACAAAGGTCGCCCCCAAGCAGGCCCTGCGGTCCACCTTGCCTGCCCATGGTGCCTCTTGGACAGGCCTGGGGCTTCAGGGTAGCAGGATACCTGGGTCTCAGCTGCAGCCTCCCCCTGGGCCCAGGAGTGTGAAATCAGAGGACCTGAAGGAGGGCTCCTTCCTCCCCAAGCTCGCTGAGGTCAGTGAAGAACTTTCCAGTTTTGAAACTCAAAATCACTCCAGTGATGGGGAATTAGAGGTGAGGGGAAGTGGTGGCCCCTCCTCACCATGGAGCTTCCCCAGGGATGTGTGCTGGAGACCAGCAGGTGTTCTCTGCTGCCTCCTAGCTGTGACTCTGTGAAGGTCTGTCACCTCTCCCAGCCTCAGGTCCCTCTTGTCCATCACAGTGGGCCCAGTGCAGGGGGCAGGAGGCTCAGATACTCCAGTGGTGGTGCTGGGTGACTTTGGGCAGATGGTATTCTCTCTCTGGGCCTCTGGTTCTCCATGTGTGAAATAGGAAGGTTGGAGATACTGGCCAAGGGATGTTCCACCCCAGCCTGTGCCTCTGGATGAGAAATGCCTGGGGGCAGCCCATGGGGCCATGCAGGCATGGCCTGGCCTCTGCCTCCCAGACTCCACCTTGGCGGCGCACTAGCTTCACCCCTTAGCTCCAATGTTACCTTACTTCCACTTCCCTCTGTTACACTCTTATTGTACCATTATCATCCTTTAAAAAAATTCACGTTTGATGAGTGCCAGACACAGTCCTGAGCACTTTTCAAGCATTAACACTCTTTGCGACAGTCCTCCAAAGTAGGTCCTGTTAAGGTGCTTTTTACAGATGAGGAAACTGAGGCACAGCGAGGTTGGTGGCAGGGCCAGGGTCTTCACCCAGGCAGTCTGAGGCCAAAGCTCACTTCCTTAACCTCCACTTTACTCCTTCATGGCATTTATGTTAATGCGTAATAACATGGTTATTTCCTCTTTTTTTTGGCAGCTGACCAGTGCAGGGATGAGAATCCTTGACCTTGGTGTTATAACATTGCAGTCTAAGCAATCTAACACACTGAGCTAACCAGCCAGCCCTATGTGGTCATTTATTGCTCTTTGGTCCACATCTGTCTCCCGGACATGTATGTTCCATGGTCGTGAGGACCTTTTCTTCTTTGTTCAACATGTCCCCAGCACCTAGCATAGTGTATGGCTTGAATATTCATGTTACAAAAGAACAAATGAACAAACAGCCCGGCGTCACCCAAGTTCTTGACCCTCTATCTGAGAATTTTCTGCCCTGTGACCAGCTCCTTGCAGAGTTCCTGTCCCATGGGAGGCCTTGTATGTTTGTTGAGTGAATGAATGATGTGTGGAGAAGGGGGCCATCTGGTTTGCTGCTTCCACAAGGGATATTTGCACACTGAGAGTGAGGGAGCCCAAATGACACCTCTAACCTGCTTCTGGGGTGCCGGGGGCGGGGCTGGCCAGTGGCCTGACCGTTGTCCTGATCCCACAGCCCCTCTTACGTGGAGAGCGGGGTGTGGGGCCCTGGTTCTCAGGCTCCAGCCCTGATTTCCTGTACCACTGCAGCTGGGTGGGGAGGGAGCAGTGAGAAAAGAGCCTTGAATGACACCACACGGGCCATTTCCGATGGTCTCCCACGCTGGGGTCGGCCTCCACGGGCTGGGGAGGGGGCCTGGGCCAGCTCCTTGCGGCTGCTTCCCTCCCTCATTCATTCCCAAGGAGATCGTGGGAAGCCTGGAGGAAGCTGGCCATGGTTTGGGGTGAGCTATTTATGGTAACAGGGTCCTCCATCTCAGGCTCCAGGGGCCAGGGTGACTGGGAGGGAGCTGTTTGCATTTCCTCTGGCCCCCTCAGCTCCCCCCTGCCAGAACCTGGGGGGACAGAGCTGCCCGCCCTGGATACAAACTTCCCTCTCCTCTCTGGCAGTGAGCCTTCCTGCTGGCTGCCCCAGCACTAGGGAGGGCCAAGAGGGGCACTGCTCTGCCCTCTCCGGGATGTTCCCCAGAGCTTGGCCCCAGGCCCTCCCTCTGGCCCCTAGCAGTGTCAGGAGGCAGCACTAATCCTCGCAATCCCTTGATTTGCACAGCCCTTCGCGGCAGGCCCCGTACCCCCATATGTGCTCTAAGTAGGCGGAATGGGCGATGTGAGCTCCGTTCAGTCGACAAGTGAGAGAAATGAGGCTCCAAGAGGGCATGGGGTCCCCAGGGTCACACAGCTCTTGGATTTGAGGGCCAGGACCAGAGCCTGGGATGACGACCCTTGGCCGAGTGTTCTCCTCGGGGCACCTGCAGAGGCAAGAAAGTGCCACTGCTTTTAGCCCCCCAGGTGCTGTGGGGAAGGGGGCCTGGAGGTGAGCAAGGCAGGGGAAGGAGACTGAGCCCAAGCCTGGTGGCAGGTTGGCCTCTGGGTGCAGAGCAGCCCTCAGCTGGGGCAGAGGAGTGGGGTTAACCTTAAGGTATATACGCGGTCTACCTTGCCTGGGCCACCCACAGGGACTTGGGATGGGACTGACCTGCCCTCCGCCCCCCCTCTATGGGGTGCTTGGGCTGGTGGGCAGCAGAACATCCCCAGCCCAGGCCCACTCTAGGGGACCCTTAGCCTCCTGCAGAGGTCTTGGTGGCTCAGCTGTCTCTCACCTCCCACAGAGCACACAGGCCCACGAGAACAGCAGGGACAGCCGGCTGGTGTGGACCAGAACCCAGGAGCACCTCGTGTCCACCGGATTCAACCAGGTAGGAGGCTCCTCCTGGGGAGCAGGGTACAGCCAGTTGGGGATGTTCCAGCCCTTTGGGCTCCTGCCCCAAGAGGGAGGGGGTAGGCTATAGGGAGTCCAGAGTTGGCGGCCAGTTCCAGGCCTGGCCATATATGGCTTGCGGCAGGGTCTCAGAGCCCCAGGGGACCAACGGCTGCATAAAACTGGCAGATTCCATTTGCAATAGCTAAGCCTGACCCTGGGAGCTGTGGTGGCCCCACAGGGACCAGAGTCCATGGAGGGAACCGCCCCTTGTCCCTGTCACCTAAGGGTTCTTAAAGGGGCAGGACATGAAAACCCAAACTCTCCCTCTCTGGCATGACCACCCCCACCAAGCCCTGCACTGGGGCAGGTGCCCGGTGCCAGGCTGCACCCTCAGGCACTCCGTTCCCCAGGAGCCCGGGGTGGGGCTGAGGGATGGGCCTCTCTGAGCCTCTCTCTGGCCCTTCCTGCAGATGGGTGAGCGCGAAGTGAAGCTCTGGGACACCCGGCTCTTCTCCAGTGCCCTGGCCTCCCTCACCCTGGACACCTCACCCGGGTAGGAGCTGCAGCATGCCGAGGGTGCTGGGGGGCTGAGGGCGCAGATGATGTCCTGAGTCCAGGCTTGTGCAGGATGCCACCAGCCAGGGCCCTGGATCCAGCCCATCAGTAAGGTGGGCTGATCACCAAGTGTTCGTAGGTGCCTGAGCTGGGCTGCAAGGTCTCTGCAAAAGAAACCTGGCCCTGCCCTCCAGGAGCTCCCAGACTGCACCAGCATGGGCTGGTGAGGCAGCCCCCAGTGGGCAAATAAGCCCAGCTGGCTCCATCATGCCTGGCACCTGGCAGCAGAGTGAGCTTCAGGCTTCACAGCCTTGGGTCTCACTCAGGTGTGTTTTGGCATTGGGGAGAGGGCTGTGACCCGGCTGGCATGTCGTTGGGAGGTGCAGGAATGTACTTGGTATTGCTATGGATGTTTTTGTGGGGCTAAGGACCCAAGGAGGCCTGAGGCTATGACAGGAAGGTGGTTGCAGGGTAGACATGGACTGATGTCGGGATAGACTAGCAGGGCTGGAGATTCACGTGGCAGGTGGAAGTGGCCTTGGACTCCACTGAGGTTTATGAGGCCTCCTCAGCACCAGCCACATGCTGCCCTGGTCCGTGTTGGGATCTGTCCCCAAGTGGGGCTGGTGCCTGGGCAGCCTGGGGAGGTCCAAGTGCACCACAGCCTTCCATCCTTGCCCCCTGGAAGTATGTGGAGAAGGGTTTGTGGCAGTACCCATCAGGGTCCCTGGCCAGGCCAGGCCAGCTCTGTGCAGAGACTGTCTTGGTCCACTCTTGCTTGGGAGCCAGACACCAGGAGGCCCACACCAAGCACTTAGGAGTGACTGGCCCATCAGTCCACATGACCAACCATATTACAACTAAGGAAACCAAGGCTTGGGAAGGTTCAGAGACTTGGACAGGCAGGGATATGGGGGGGTGGGAGGCAGGGACTTGGTCCCTGTTTTGAAGCCTCAGCCTGTCTCAGCTATGATTCATGGAGGGGCTTGCCGGGACTTTCTCAGGCAGGGGGACCTGGAAAGTTAGAGCCAGGAAAGGCCCTGGTCCTTGACTAGCTCCTCCAGCCCCTCCTTTCTTCCATTTCACAACTGAGGTAACTGAGTCACAGAGGGGCAGTGACCTATCCAAGCTCCAGGAGCAGCAAGGGCAGTGTGTCGGGGTGAGGAAGGCTTCTGGGTCTTCTGAGATCCTCCAGAAGAGCCCCCACCCAAGTACCAGTAAGAGCAGCTGCCAGGGGGTTCCCCCCAAAGAGGGTAATGGTGAGGGTGACTCTCCCTCCCATGCTCTCACACTCAGGGAGAGGCTGGGAAGCTGGCAAGCCTCATTTCACTGATGGGGAAGGCAGGACTGAGCCGGATCCAGTGCCTGCCTTAAAACCACAGTGGGCGAGAGGCTGAGCCAGAGTTGTTCTCAGCTCCTGCCCGCTCCCGACCCTGGGGATTCAGAGCAGAGTCAGCAGGACCTGTCCCTGCCCTGGAGGAGTCAGAGTGCCCAGGTCTTCCTTTGGGCTCCCCACGGCCCCCACCCCCAGCCCGGATGCTGCCCTGACATCTTGGCCCCCAGGCCTTCCTGGGTGTACAGCCCTGCCCCACAGGGCCCCCAGCAGAGGCGTTGTTGGCGTGAAGGGACCAGGCACCAGCAATCAAGTGCTCTTCCGCCCACCACTTCCTGCCTTCCAGGCTCCGCCTACCATAACAGCCCCTGCCCCCAGCATCCTCTGCCCAGCCCCGGCATGGCCCCTGAAGGAGTTCATGATGCCCAGACCCCATGGTGCCACCAGCCAAGGCTGACCCTGTAATTACAGCAGTTAAGAATAGCCTCGCAGGACCAGCAAGGACTGGAATTTCTCAAATCACTCCCAGATGGGCGGCCAGGCCAGTGTCCCGCACTCCCCGTCCCCCAGTTCTAGCCCCTGCCCCACCAGGCCAGCACCCTTGGCAAAGCAGCCAGGACTCTCCAGCCTCCATGAAGCTGGTGGACGCCAGGGATGAATGCCAGCCTCCAGGCTGTTCTGAGAGGTGGCAGTCCCCTGTCCCCCCAGGCACCCTGGAAGCCAAAGTCCCTCCATGGGTTCCCTAGGGCATTGGGGTTGCTGAGCAAATCTGGACTGAAGTTGGAAAGTGTGCAAGTGTCAACTATGGGCACGGCCATGGGGGAGGTTGGCAGTCGTGTCCACTCCACCACGCTCGATTTCTTCTCTGTTTTACAGATTTTTCGTCTTGGTTTGGGCAGAACAGTGTGTGCTCTTATGTGAGCTACAGGGGGCCAGGGGTCAAGCAGGCCCCTCCTCATCCTCTCCCAGGGCCTCTGTCGTGGTTCCCACCCACGTCCCTGTGATTTATGGAGTGTCTAGAAGATGCGCACCACAGCGGGAGGAGTGGGGGATTGGGAGCCAGGTCCTGTCCACACAGGGCTGCTGGTACTGTCTGTGTGCCAGGCCCCATGCTCAGTGAAGGGTGGAGGTGGGGGGGATAATGAGAGGGACCGGCAGAACCTGGCGCTGCAGGAACAGCTCATGCTCTGTCCGGGAGACCAGAGACACATCTGTCTCGGGTGCTGTGATCTGGTCACTTATGGAGAAGGAGCATGAGTGTGTCAATGCGTGTGAGGGCGCTGGGTAACTGTATCGCCCGCCCACCCAGGTGGCAGCAGGGTCTGCTCGTTCTGTGGCTGGCAGTGGCCCAAGCTGACCCCCAGGGCTGGCAGCCCCTTCCTGGGCCAGCGCAGGTTACTGGGATCCCAGGAGCAACCTGTTGGTTCAGCTCTCTGAGCCGCCCTTCCTCTTCTGCAAAGGGGGTCACGGGGCATGAAATGAGAGCATGTGTAGGCCACTTGTCCTCGGTGGGGGCTGCATCTTGGCTTGGCCTCTGCTGGCCCTGGCTCTCCCTTCATCCCTCAGCCTCCGATCTGCTGGTACACTCTGAAGACCTTTCCTGGGAGGGCCCGTTTCCTTGTGTCCCGCCACCCCACCCTCTGCCACCCCACCAGGCCAGGTTTGCTTTGCAGCAAAAACATTTATTCAGCGGCCTCGGCAGCAGCCCCAGCAGTGGCCCACAGGCCCACAAAGGCCCCTTTGACAGGGCTGCCAAGGGGGAGGGCAGGCCTGGCCGTAGCCGCTCCCCTAATAGGACCCAGGCCTACAGGAAATCCACCTGGGCTGCCACTGCCACCACCGCCACCTCAGGAGGAAGGGGCCCGCCCAAGCCCCCTGCTACCACCCACTGCCTGCCATGACCCACCGCCTGCCTCCTCCCTCCTCGTACCAGAGCCCTGAGCAGCCGCTAATTGAATCCAGAGCCTCGCGTGGCCAGGCCTGACTTGGCGCTGACATCCACACCCTGAGCCGCAGGCCTGCCCCCTAGGCCTGGCCAGGCTGCCTCCTTCCCGCCAGGGGTGAGGTGGGGGCCAGGGCCTCTGGGAGGCTGGCTCCAGCATTTGCTGGGCCTCTCCCCTCCCATCCCCTGAGGGTAATAGGAAAAGGTCTGTGTACCTGTCACTGTTCCCAAGCGCCCAGTACCCCAGTCCAGGCCACAGCTGCACTCAGCATCCCTGGCCCTGCCCCCACCACAGCCTATGGCCTGCCTGGAAAATACTCCCACTTCCGGGGTTTTTGGAAAGCCTGGGCACATCCCTAGAGCATGGGATAAAGGGGCATCCTAAGGCCACCAAGCCTGGCACCATCGACCAAGTCGGACATGGCCCTTTGGTCCAGTCCCTGAGCCTGCTCCTGGCAGCTCTGGCTCGGGGCTCCCCCCATTCCCCACCCAGTAGGGGTTCTCGCTGTTGGTGACCCATGCTTCCCTTGCCCCCCAGGCCCTTCTTTACAACTGGGGGCAGAAGGCAGGGAGGGGGATTTCCCAGTGCAGGGACAGCAGGGAGGGGCTGGGGCCACACATACCACCTGGCCAGCCTAGGACCCTGCAGGAAGGTTCTGGAGGCCGCCCAGCCGCAGGACCGTTCATGAGGACACAGAATGAGACAGCTCAAGGCACCCCCTCCCTAGAGGAAGGCAGGCGGGGAACCACCTGTCAGACCCGCCCCCGAGGAGTGTGTGACCTCCTTGAGGACCCTCCCAGCCTCACTTATAGGCATTGCAGCTCCTGCTGGCAGAAACGTGGGGCTGCCCTGACCGGTCCTCTTCCCCAGATTGGATACAGCCCTCCTGCCTGGGCTGCAGCCTCACCTCCTGTCAAGGCTGGGGTAGAAACCATCCAGCTCAGGACACCTGGGAGTACTGCCCTCTGGGGTGTGGCCCTCAGCAGCAGCCTGCCTCACCTAGGGGGTGCTGACCAGGGCCTGATGCCTGTTTGGGAGAGAGGTCCTGCCTGGCTTCCCTACAGAGAGGGCTGTACCTGTACAACCTCCACCTGACCCCCCACCCCAGCCCATGTACCCTGGGGCTGAGCCTGGGAAACATTTCATTTTATCTTTTATTTTTCTTACAAAAGGCCTTCATATCATTTTCTCTTACAAAAACCAAAGTCCTTGTCTCTGAGTTTGAAAAACATTTTCCCAGAATAAATGGGAAAGGATCTTTTATAAATATCTTTAAAAAACAAAACAATGGAAGCAAAACATGTTCCTATAGCATCTTCCTTTTCAGTTTCTTTTGTTCCTTCATTTTCTGGGGCTGAGACTGGGGCCACATGGTCTGTGCCCCACCCCACTCTCTCTCTGCTCTCTTCCTGGGCGCTTCCTTTTCTGGCCCCCAAGTCTCCTTGGGGTGGGGGAGCCCAGCAGGGCCCCGGCCTGTGTTACCAGCACAGCAGGACCCGCCACGCCCCACCCCAGGGATTGCATATTGCAGAGGATGGGGTAGATGCCATCCTCAGAGGCTTGGGAGATGTTAGAGCTCCTCACCTGGGTCGTAGAATCTCGCAGATGCAACTGACATTCAGGGAGGGCCAGGGACTGGCTTCGGTCACACAGCCCCGCTGTGCACATGTCCCCGTGGTGCAGACTGAGAACTTCCTTGGTGTTGGCAGCAGGGGGCGCTGGCTGCCCCATCACTAGCAGGCTTAGATGTAAGGCTTGGCGGGGAGGGGCCCCTGGAGGCTGGGCCCTGGGTAGCCCATGAGTGGCACCTCACATTCAGGCCCACTGAGTGGGGCCTCCCGGCTGCCCTCAGTTGCCTTGGGGCCTATCTCCAAGGGGGCCTTCACCCCCTCCAGCTCCAGGGGCCCAGCCCCTGGCCCCACCTGCCCTTTGCCCTGAGCGGCTGCTGCTGCAGCCCGGCCCCGCCGCACACACTTCAATGATTCTTACTCACATTGATGCTGCAATTGTTTCTTTTACTGTCTGCTCCTCCACAGTCTGTACGTAAGTGCAGTTTTGACCAAAACAACAAAACAAAAAAACAAATATTGAGGAGTGGCAGGTTGCCCTCGCGGGCCTGGGTGACTGGGGAGTGGTTGGAGTGGGCAGCTGGGGGTGTGCGGGCCTCCCCACAGGCCTCCTCGCCCTCAGGCACCCTCCCAGCCCCCAAGGGCATGACGCAGATGGAATAGGTGGCGTTGGGCCGCAGCTGGGTGACCGTGTACTCAGCAAGTGAGGCAGGCAGCCTCAGTGTCACCAGCCGCTTGTCAGGGCCCGACAGGTTGCGGTAGGTGAGGCGGAGGCTCCTGAGCTGCACGGTGCTGCCCTTCAGGTAGCGCTGCAGCCCCACGCGCAGGGAGGTGGAGCTCACCGGCTCAATGCTGAGGGGCAGGGGCCCTGGGGGCCTCAGTGTGGCCGGTGTGGGGCTGGGCCGTGTCCCCTGCCCCACCCGGCTTTCACAGTATAGGCCTGTGAAGCCCTCAGGACACAGGCACTCTAGGTGGTGCCCTGCCCCCAGGTGGCATGTGCCCCCATTGAGGCAGGTGGACGCTGGGCAGTCCTTGGGTGGGGGGGCAGGCCCCAGAGTCAGGGGGGCAGTGGATGGTGGGCTGGGGGCCTGGGTGGCCACCTCTGTGGGACTCAACCAGGTGGAAGCTAAGCTGGATGGTGGAAGGGTGGGTTCCCATGCCGCGAACCTCGTGGTGGGCACCGTGGCTGTAGTGGTGGTAGCTGGGCAGCCGAAGTCAGCATAATCAAGCTCCAGGAGCAGCCGGCCAGCGTTCTTTGGCGGGAAGTGGCAGCGTGTCTCCTCGGGGCTGGCCAGCATGACACGGCTCTCACGCACCCAGGGGCCAAACCAGCTCAAGGGACACACACAGTTGAAGGGGTTGCGGGCAGCTGCCAGGAACCGCAGGCGGGGGAAGAGGCCCACAAGGTCGCTCGGCAGGGCCTGCAGGCTCAGGTTGCTCAGGTCCAGATGCTGCAAGGCGACCAGGCCAGCCAGGTCCTCGGGCCGCAGCTGGGCAATGCGGGTATTGCCAGCCAGCTGCAGGCGCGTCAGGCCCCGCAGGCCACGGATCACAGGCGGCACCCGCTCCAGCTGGTTGTCGGACACATCCAGGTTGTGGAGGTTGCGCAGGCGGCCGAAGAGTCCCTCATCCAGCTGCCGCAGCCCCAGGCCAGCAAGCCGCAGCACCTCCACGTTGGCGGTGTCCAGGACGCTGGGCTCCAGGGCCGGGAGGCTGTTGTGGCTGAGGTCAAGCAGCAGCAGGCGGGGCAGGCGCAGCGGGGGCAGCACCTGCAGCTCATTGTCCTGCAGCTTGAGCTCCAGGAGGTGATCGAGCGTGTCAAAGGCGCCGGGCTGGATGTGGCGGATGCGGTTCTTGCCCAGGTAGAGGCGCTCAAGGCGCCGCAGGCCACGGAAGGTCTCGTTGGTGATCTCGCGCAGCCTGTTGGCGGTCAGGACGAGGTTGCTGAGGTTGGCAATGGGCTGGAATACCCCGCTGGGCAGGCTGTCGATCTGGTTCTGTGATAGGTCCAGGAGCTGCAGGCCCTGCAGGCCAGCAAAGCTGCCCACGTCGAGAGTGGTGATGCCGTTTCCAAAGACATACAGATCCACCGTGTCGGGCGGCACATCTTGGGGCACTGTGGTCCCCTGGCGGGCAGTGCAGAAAACCATCTGTGGCTGGCTGCACTGGCAGCCGGACGGGCAGCCCTGTACCCTGGGCCCCAAGGCCAATAGCAGGAGCAGCAGCAACAGAGGGATCCTGGAGCACATCTTCTGTCCCTGAAGCAGGAGGAGGCACAGAAGAGATGGGGGTCAAGGGCCCAGACAGCAGCCACACCAGGAAGGGCCAGAGGGAATTCATTAGTCCCCGCCCCCAGATGCAACACAGCCCAATGGATATGAATCAGGTCCCCAGCGTCCTGGCCTATTCCTCTCCCAGCCCCGTCACTCCCTTACTATGCACCTGTATCATTGCAATACTGGCTGTCGCGAGCATTCAGCACAGGGCTCAGTACCCACTGGTCACTCAGCAACCATGCATGGCTTCCTCTCCTGAGCTCTAGGCCCTTCTGACTCTGCTTAGGCGTCCCCCTCCCTGTAGCGTCTGGGAGAGATGGGGTGGGCAGGCAGCCTGGGCGCGTAAGTAGAGAAGCTGGCTGCCCCAGGCCCTGGCCCCGGCCGCCACGCTCTACATCCCTCCCTCCTCCAAGTGGGGAGAGACCGCAGCAGGAAGACTTCACATGGAAACTATGGGGTCTGTGTTTTTCCACTTGTGAAGTCAGACCTGCCCAGGACGGGGGCTGTGGGCCCGCCAGCACGTGGCCGGCAGGAAGGTCCCTGGAGGAGGGGCAGAGGCCCACTGAGCTGTTGGCAGGTGTCCCCTTGTTTCAGGGACAGAACTAGCAAGGAGGGGTCCCCAGGGCTCAGGTGGGGGGACATTAGCCACGTGGTGGCCCCAGAGACAGTGCCAGGCATGCAGAAGCTCCTTAGATTTATTCATCCGCACTTCCTGGGGTCTGCTCTGGGCTGTAAGCAGCCGTCCCCTCAGCAGAGATGATGATGAATCCTCTCCATGTGCCAGCACCCACTAGGACATATATAGTTACCTCAGTGAGTCCCCCAGCAGCTATCTCAGGGGGAAACTATTCTTTTCCTTTTTTTTTTTTTTTTTTTTTAAAGATGACCAGTAAGGGGTTCTTAACCTTTGACTTGGTGTTGTCAGCACCACGCTCTCCGAAGTGAGCTAACCAGCCATCCCTATATAGGGATCCAAATCCATGGCCTTGGTGTTATCAGCACCACAGTCTCCCAAGTGACCATGGGCCGGCCCCTGGGGGAAACTATTCTTATCACTCCCAGGTGACAGGAGAAAGTGCAGCTCTTAGGGGTGTGGTGACTTGCTGCTGTTGCGGTGCCAGCAAACCTGAGCCAGAGCCCACATCCTTGCCACGGCCAGCACAGTGGGGCCTGCACCAGTGGTGGAGTCCACACCTTCCAGATGAGGAGTCCACACCTTCCAGATGCAGAGTCCTGCTGGGGATGGGGGCTCCCACCCCACTCCAGGCCCCAGCTCTTAGTGGAACTGCCTGAGACAGGGTGGGTCCATAGCTCATCCCTATCACTTAGGCTCCTGGGGGGAACCTGGGGGCCACACCCAGGAGCAGCCCTCAAATTTGGTGCCTTCAGAAGTCCTTGAGCCTTGTATGGGGTGCCAGCCTGTCCCCAGAATTGGTCCTGGCCAGTGGCCAGTACCCCCCACCCCCAGGCGCTTGCTACTCACACAACGGCCTTTTGTGCTAGAGCTATGGCCTTCCTCTCCCTCACGCTGCCATCTGGGCACAGCAGGTAACAACCCCCCACCTAGCCTGTGTTCTGCCCCACTGCCCCAGGCTGGGGGGAGAGGCCCATCCATGGAGCGCCCCCTCCCCCAGGTATGTGGGCTTCTGAAACATGAGGAGGAGGAGCCGGTGGTCCCAGGACAGGACAGACAAGTCACTGGCGAGGTGGCCACTGGGATCTGGGGCCAGCTGTAGGTAAAGGGAGGAGGTCTCATCACCCATGTTGGGCCCCTGGGCCCTGCCCACCTGCAATGTCCCTCTGCCAGGGAAGCGTCTCTCCCATGAGCCTCTGACTAGTTAACTAGTAAGCCCCTCACTAGTTAACAGCAATGCACACCCTTCAGAGGCCAGCTAACCCTGACACTGAAGGCCTCCCTGACCCCCAGCAGGTGCCCCCCTCCCTGTAGTGGGCTCTCTAAGATCCTGACTGTACTGACACCCCCCCAGGTGGAGACCTTTGCTCCAGGTGTCTCTGGGCCCACTCAGCTCATCTTTGCTGAGCAAACAGCCTGGGCAGGGCCTTGCTGGTCCGCACGCAGGAGGCCTCGTGCATCCCTGGCCCTGCTGGTGCCCATCCCGTGGGGGTTCTGCGCCTGGTGACCTAAGGCCCTGCGTGCCTCACCCCCAGCCTTGTCCTCCCCTAGGGGACCCGCTCCACCCTCGCTGACTCAGAGGATAGTGGGTGCGGCCTGGCCTCCAGATGTGGGCTGTGAGTGATCCCCGCCCACCCCACATCCACGTGGGGGGTGAGGCCGCCTCCCCTGAATCAGCCCTCCCAGTGGGGCCAGGCCAGGGTCAGGAAAGGAGCAGCCAGGCTCCAGGGCAGGAGGGGAGGCTACATACGGCCAGCCTGGCCACCGCTGTAGCTTCAGCTCCTCTTGGGCTTCGTATAAGGTCACGGTTAAGAGCTCTCACTCCAGGCAGGCAGCCCTGGGCGCAGAGGTGTCCAAGCGCGGGCTGCAGACAGCACCTTTACTCTCAGCACTGTCTCAGTTTGTCTGTACATGGGGACGTTTCAGGGCTGGAGGGGAGGCTGCAGGTGGAGCATTGAGCGCCATCCTCCAGATTGGTGTACCTGCTGGGGAGCTGTTTCCTACTCTGCACTGAGGGAGGAGCAAGCCATAGACTCTTGGCTTCATAACCTGTCGGGCCTTTCATCAGTAAAGTCATTAAAGAGGGAGGGACGCTGTGGGTCTGTCGCCACAGGATGGCAATCCGGCTGACAGGTAATAAACTATGGAATGTGAATCTTATTCGGTGGGGAGAGGGGGCTGGGTAAGAATAGGAGAGACCCCTGCAAGCAGCAGCTAACCTTCCCAGCCCTGCAAGATGCAGGGATGAGCTCAGCTCCACCCCACCCAGCAACGGGAAACTGAGGCAGGAGTTGGCACTGGGGCTTTGGAAAACTCCCAAGCTTGTAA
This sequence comes from Galeopterus variegatus, assembly GCF_000696425.1. Taxonomy (NCBI): domain Eukaryota; kingdom Metazoa; phylum Chordata; class Mammalia; order Dermoptera; family Cynocephalidae; genus Galeopterus; species Galeopterus variegatus. The sequence goes on along the minus strand of NW_007727079.1, from coordinate 389,154 downwards.
GCCACAGGCTGGCAGTTCCAGGCACCCAGAACCAATCAGATAGCCCTGGGATGGGACTGAAGAGGAGAAGGCTGACCACGAAAGGAATGGCAGCGGGGTGGCAGGAGACAAGAGACCTGAGTTCAGGCCCAAGTTCTGCCCCTAAATAAGATTCCCGAGTCCTTTCCCAACTGTGGGCCTCAGTTTCTCCCCTACTGAGTTGGCATAAGCAGTCCCGTCCTCATAACTCTCTGGAATTGTAGTTTTTTGTTATTCTGTTTATTTTTAATTGGGAAGCACTTTTCACAAGTTCTGGGAGACATTCTTCCCGTCTGGGGTGTGTGCACAATGGGGTGGGGTGTCTTGTTGGGGGTCGCTGCTGCCCTGCACCCTCTGGTGATCACAGGGGCTCTGACAGGACCAGGGGCCTGGGCTTTGATATCTGATCAGCAGTACCGAGGTAGGGAGGTGAGACCTTTGCCTCTGCAAAGGGTGTGGGAAGAGTTCTGGAGGCAGCCCTGGGATTTGGGGGGTGGTGGGGGTGGGAGGGCAACAGTGATGAGAGTCCAGGGCCTCCTCCTCTGCCTGGACTCCTCAACCCCACCTTGGCTTGGCCCCTCCATGGTGTGGCAGAAGAGGCAGGTCTCAGAGGCCTGGGCCCTGCTGGCCTTGCTGCCTCCAAGGCACAGTGGCTGGGGTGGGACATTGGGGTCCAACTGCCAAGGGCCACAGTGCCCCACTGCAGCTCCCATCTGTGAAGTGGGGGCTGACCATAACACCTGTTGCTCTGGGGGGCTTAGTTTATGTGGGGAGTACATGCTAAGTGGTCAGTAAGCATTAGCTACTGAGTGTGTCGCCCATAAAACTGGAGCCCTGCCTTCCTCCCGGGGAGGGTGCCACCGGGAGAGGGGCTCTGCACTAGCCTTGTACAGACAGGAGGCGCTTGGGCCCAGGGTCCAGGTCTGCACACCCAGGCAGCCCTCCGGCCTTGGGGTGGTGGGGAAGGAGGTGTGTGGGGGGATCCTCTGGCCAGCCCCCTTTAGCATATGATCTCAGGGAGGGGTGCTGTCGATGAGGAAGACCAGGCATTAGTCACCTCGGCTCTCAGGGGGACCCAGGCTGCCCCCTCCCTGTGTGAGTGACACACAGCAGGCACCCACTCTCATGCATGCCCGGGGTCAAGCAGGGATGGGCGAGTGGGGGGCGTGGCTGGGGTGGAACCTGGCGTTTGAGCGACCATGGCAGCCTTCAGGCTGGCACATCCCACTGCTCCCAGGGAAGGCCATGTGCCTGGCTGGGTGGGGGATAGGCTTAGACAGACAGACAGACAGACAGACAGACAGACAGACAAGGGCCTACACACCCCTCCCATGCCAGATGCTGCAGGTCCTACCCTGTGGCTCTGGACCTCTGGCTCCCAGCCCAGCTTCAGGAGTCTGCCAACCCCCCTGGGCAGGCGGGACTGTGCCGGCGGCCAGGATGGCTGGCTCTGGTTTCGCTGACGTGTCCGAGGAAGCTCAGGGCCCGGGCCAGTCCACCCTATCTCCTCTTCCTTGAGACACAGCAGCTCCTGGCCCAGCAGGGCAGAAAGGTCAGGGGTCTCTGTCCTGGGCCCTCACAGAAGTGGCAGAGGCTGCTCCAGGTGGGCACTCTCCAGGCGGGGGGGGCTAAAGCCCTGGCTGGTGGTTATGCTAGGGGGTCCCCACTGGTTTCAGCCTTCTGGTGTTACTCCATCCACTACCCAAGGCCAGCTCTGTTCATTCTGCAGATGATGCCGTGGCCAGCAGTACAGTGATACACTCACTTGCCTTGTGACTTCACAACCCCAGATGCAGAGCAGAATCACCAGGGAAGCTTTTTAAAAATCCTGATGCCCTGGGCCCCACCCCTGGACTAATTAAATAAAAATTTCTGGGGGTGAGGCCGAGGCCAAGTTGTATTTTGGAAGAGCTCCTTGGGTGGGTCCTCTGCATAGCCAGGGTTGAGGTTGCAAAGGGGACAGTCAGGAGGTCACTCAGTTCCCTGTCCCTGGAGAGGGTTCTGGTCCCCACATGGACCACTGGCAGTACTAGGAGCAAAGCAGGAGCTGAACACTCCTCCTCCACCCAGGAGTCTGGCCTGGCCCCAGGTGGGTGCCTTCAGTGGCACCGTGGGTGACCTGGCAGCCGCCAGACCTGTCAGCCCAGGGCAGGGAAACCAGTGACTAAGACCAGTCCCCCGCTCAAGTGAGCCCTCAGGGCAGCAGGATGTGCCATCTCAGTAAGGAGAGGTGCCACCTGTCGGAGAAAGACACCTGTGGCCCTGGGAGTTATGTGGTGGCTGCTGCCCAACTAGAAATGGGCCAATCCAGTGCCACTGTTGGCGCGCGGCAGGCGTGATGCCACTGGGGCTAGGCCCAGACACCAGGCCTCCTCACCGCCCTGTCCCCACCCAGGGCCAAGCACTCATCTAGTAAGGCTCTAACCCTGCAATTAACCCAGAACTTGCCAGAAGAACACCTTAGTCACCGCAGGAGGCTGCCAGCCCCAAGCTGCCAGGGCCCAGGGGTCTGAGAAGGAAGTGGCCCCAGAAGGAGTCTTGTCCTATCACTTTCACCATTCCCAGAGTCACTCAGCATTCTTGGCCACCCAGTGGCAGCAGTGGCCCTTCCTGGGGTCCAGGATCTGGTAGGTGGGCAGGTGGGATTGACTTGGGGAGGCAGAGCAGGGCCCTGGTCACTGCCCCCACAGCGCTCACTGCTGCCCAGCCCGGCCCAGGGCCAGTAGGGGCCCAGCGGCTACTGCAGCCCCTTCTCAGTGCAAGCCAGCTCCCTCCTCCCTCCTTAATTAAATCTCTCAGGCAGCCTCTGAGGAATGTCAGCGCCTTATTGCATTTCCCAGGAGGAGTCGGGGGTGGGGGTGCATCCCCAGCCTTGGAGGAGCATTGGCCCCGGCCCGCTCACCCCCCAAAACCGAGGTGGACTGAGGGAGCCTCCTCCAGCCTCCTCACACTTAGGGAGGCTGGAATGAGGAAAAGCGGGGGAGGCCTGTAGGCCTGGACGCTCAGCAGCCCAGCCGGCAGAGGGAAAGAGGGAAAGCAATCCGGCTGCCTCTGGAATGTGGAAACCGATAAAAGGAAGGGGCTGAGCCCCCGCCCTCCCTGTGCACACGGACTCCCCAGAGGGAGCACCCGCCTGCCCCCAAACAGCCCAGCTCCAGTCACGCGCACGCAGACACACGCCCACGCCAGACACACGCCCACTGGGCCGCTCCTGCCAGTGCACACACACACACTCACACACTCACGCCCTCCCCCTTCTCCAGGAACTCACGCAAATTCCATAGCAGTGAGGGGAGCTGGTTTTCTTGGCAGCACAGAGCCTTGGGCTCCCCAGCCCAGGGAGGGAACGCCAAGGAGAGCTGAGGGGGGCTTCAGGAGAGGTCACTAACCCGGTTAGGAGGCCTTGCTGCCCATCCCAGGAGCTCAGTGCCTGCCAGTACTCAGGGATGTGTCTGTGGGCAGCATTCTCTGCCACTGAGGGGACCTGCTGGCTGGCCAGTCCAGATGAGAGAGCCTCCTGGGCCCAGCTGGGTCCCCTTCCCTGTTCCCAGGGGCTGCCCAGCCCAGGGGTGGGGTACCCTTGAAAGCCCCCACAAGGACTTAACTCTACCTGGGACTTGTCCAAGCTCCCCCATAGGTGGAAGTGTCGGTAATGGGATCCAGGAGCTGTGGACCCATTTTCTGCCTGGGGCATGTCCCTGGCCCTGTGGCCGCCTGCCAGAGGGGCCTTCCTGGGAAGGGCACAGGTCTGGGCAGTGTCTGAGGGGCCCCCTTCCTCATTTCCAGTCTGGAGAAAGCGATGCCATCCAGATAGCTGCCCTGGGATATCAGCCCCCATCTGACTCTGGGGACCCACAGGTCTCAGGGTGGCTGTTCCAGTCTTGCAATGGCAAGAAGCTGGGAAGGTGGGGACAGGCAGTGCCCAGGCCCCTAGGCTGGCACGTGTGTGCTCATCCTCCCTGGGCCCGGGGGAGGCTAGATAATGGTCTGGAGGGAATCCAGCTGGGCTGCTCATTACCAGAGCCCTCTTCCTGCCTCTGACACTCTGTTTACAGAAGCTCCCTGGGCTGATTCCCCTGGGAGAAGACAGTCAGCTCAGGGGACTGCTCTCCCATCCCCCACCCGCCCCAGCTCTGTTGGGCTTTGCCAATATCTGAACCAATGCTGGACTCCACTGCCCCCTGAACTGGCTCTAATGGACCCTGCTCAGAGAGCACCAGCCCAGCTGTCCCTCTGTGCCCCCAAAGTCCAGCCTAATGGGAAGGAACCTTTCACATTTAGTCCAGTCCCTGGCCCCAGAGGCTCTTGGCCAGGAGAGGGGGGTCTCTAGATCTTCGTATCTGTCTCCAGAGCCTCACCTGCCCTTTGTTCCAAAGGCAAGCAGGGGGACACCTAGGCCCTCAGGACCTCTTCTTCCCCCTGCAGACTCCACCCCTGGGCCCCAGTATGAGAGGCGGTCAGCGACCCTGTTGTGGTAATCGTTAACAAACGGGTGAGACTGAATGGTTGGCACCAATCAGCTGCCTGCCAATGACCACAGGGGACCTCTGCAGTCCTCAGGCCCCAGCACTGCCAGCCCCGGGACACAAAGGACTAGGCTGGTTCCAGGCCATTGGGTTTGCAGCCTGAGCAAATCCTCTTCCCTGGCAGAGGCAGAGATGGGCACCCTGAGACCTGCAGCACTAAGGGTCTTGACCAGCCAAGGTCTGTCCCCGACCTGGGGAGGTGGGCATCAGATACCTACCAGCTATCCCCACCCCTCCCTAGGCTGCATATCTGTGGCCCCCTGATCTGCCCTGGGTGACGAAGGTCCAGAGGACCCTAGGCAGCTGTCCTGCACGGGGGCACAGGACTGTCCGACACCAGGAGCGAGAAGTAACTCAAGACTACGCTTGGCCATCCCCTCAAAAGGGTTTGATTCATAAAACTGGTCATGCCGGAGGGCCCAGCCGTGGGAGGAGGAAGCGAGGAAGGGGGTGTTTATTTTGTCTGCCTGCAGCCTTGCCGGCCGGTGAGCTGGACACGCGCGAGCGCCCTGGCCGGCTGCGGGGCTGTCGGCGTCCCGGGACCAGCGGAGGAGGG
>NW_007727079.1:379724-383823 GCF_000696425.1 Galeopterus variegatus | reverse complement strand
GTAGGTGGCGGCGGCGGTGGGAGCCGGGCGGGGCAGGCCGCGGCCTCGGTCCTTCCCAGCCGGCCGGCCCGAGGGGTCCTGGGTCCCAGGGTCCCGAGGCAGCCGCGTCCGCGTCTCCCCGCCCCGGGCTCCGGAGTCGGCTCGCTGGAGGCGGGTCGCGCCTTAAAGCTGGGGGGCGGAGCCGAGCGGGGACACGCCCCTTCCCCCCGCTGCGGGGTTATCCGACCGGCCTGGCCTGGTCCTCACCCCGCCGCCTTCCCCAACCAGGGCGAGGGAGACCTCGCCCGGCCTTATCGGGGTCAGGAGCCCGGGGCTCCATTGTCTGCCACTACTTTGCCGTGCGACACGGGACAGGTTCCTGTTTTTCAAGTAAAAAGCAAGGGAATGTTGAGCAAGACCAAGAGTCGCAACCTAAATGCCCGGGGACATAAATGCAAGGACTGGACTCCAGGGCCCACGGAGACCTGGAGAGGCCAGGGTCGGGTGAGTGGGGCTGGTATAAGTCCTCAGCCCGCATGACCAGTTCCAGCCGCCAGAGCTTCAGATTTTTCAAGAGGAACTGGAAATCCAGATTTTTAGATGAAGTATCTCAATGTATTATTGTTAGTAGCTAATCCCCATTTCAAAAACTCCTGGTCAGGACACACAAATCTCTTTCAAGAGCCTCCTAAATACCACCTCTAATGTAAAGTCTGGTTTGGAGTCCTTGTGGCTGTGACAGCTTTCGGGGCTGTGAGCATCCCTGTACCCCTTTCCTGACATTTTAGATGAAGGGACTGAGACTCATGAAGGGAAGTGACCATCTGCCCAAGGCCCCACAGTTAATGGCAGCTTCGAGTCCAGAGCATGAGGGGGGTGGAGCTAGGATTGGCGGGTTGGGGTCTCACCATCAGTGGTGGGGTCTGGGCTGCGGTTGACAGTGCCTTGATGGGGTCGGGGAGACTAGTGCCAGGTGCTGGACTAGTCCAGAGAAATCCCCTGCCTTGGAGGATTCCAGGAAAACGCTCTGTCCTCCTCCCCTTCTGTGTTTGTGGTCAGAGTCATGCCTCAAAGCCTTTGGAGACCCAGCTCAGCTCCTGACTTACGGAGAGCCCCAGTACACCCGCACCCCCTCCTGCCCAGCCTGCAGCCAAGGCCTTTGGCTGGGCCAGCTCTAGTCATTGGGGGCCTGAAGGCTTGTCTTGGAAGGCTGGGCCACACCAGCTGGGGGGTGGCGTAGTCTATGGAGGACTTTATTGCCTCCGGAAGGCAGGATGGCCCCTGTGTCCAGTCGTTATCAGGGGCTAAGCACGGTCTGGCTGGGACAGTCACCTTCTAGACTCCCCCTCTCAGCCCCTCAGCCTCCGCAAGGCCCTGTCTCCTCAGGGCCCCTTTCTAGGACAATTGCAGCTCACCACTCCATGTCTCTGTGTATGTGGATATCAAGTATGGCTGTGAACCCCTGCTCTTGGACCAGAGCTGCCCCTTGGATGTGTTTAATTTGGCCTTTATGGGTGTTTTAAAAACTTTGAAGCCATCGCGAACATTGAAAAATCAGGTGGTTTCACACTGAAATGGGGTTTCCCAGCTTGCCTTGAACAGGAATTCAGCTAGGGCTGAGTGGCAGCTGCCTCCCACTCACTTCCAGCCAAGGCTTGGGCTCGCCAGTCACCCCAGTCCCCACCACTCCCTGTTGTCTCTCACCAGGCTCTTCACTCGCTCGAGTTTCCTGCCTGGCCCCAGAAGCATTTGAATTTGCAAGCAGTGCTGTAAGGCTTCTGGTCACACTGTCCCTATGCTTCTTCTCTTGGGCTGTGTGTCCTTTGAGGCCCTCAGGAGTACCCACAGATGCTGGGTGGGGGGGATCCAAGAGCCTCCAGCCTTTCCCTAAAGAACAGGACTTCCCGATGACCTCTTACCTCTCTCGCTTCTGCGGCCAGTTCTCCTAGATGAAGAGACCCCATCTGCTTAGATTGTCCACCTCTGCCCCAATCCTGTGCCCTGAGCTCATACAGGTCCCCCTTTACCTAGATGCTGAAGGGAAGCTTCCAGGAGACCCCTCCCCAGTTCTCCAACCTTTCCCTGAATAGCAGCCTCTGTGAGGGAAGGGAACTAGGGAGTGTGGGGCAGGCTTGATCCAAGGGTGCCCAGCCTGGTGACAGGGATAGATCCTAGGGGTCTGCACTGCTTTGGACTGGAGCAGTGCCAGGATGTCTGGGTTGGTGAGAAGACACGTGAAGGAAAGATGGGCTAGAAGGGAGGACCAGAGGTGGAGGCTTGAAGCTGCTTTTCCCAACAAGCACACCCTTGGTACAGAAGTGCTGATTGCAGGAATATGGGGAGAGCTGGTGGTGTCATCAGGAAGCTAAAGCCCCACATGCGTTCCAACTGGTACCACCACTGGCATCTTCTGGGACCTGAGCTGAGGGGTGGGGGGCAGATCTGGGCTCTAGACCTTCTGTGATTTGGGGCTTGAGGCAGACCCCTGGACTCGGGTCAGGGTCAGAGCCCTTCCCAATGGCAGGTGCAGCTGCCAGCCCTCCCCTGTGCTATGGCAGCAGGAGAGGTGCCTGTGCCAGCTCTCACCACCTCTGGCCCCCTGCCAGGCCTGGGCTCACGTCTGCATTCCAGACCCAGACCCATCTCTCGGCTGTCTTCATGAGGCCCGGGGTCAGACCTGTGCCTGTTCTCGGTCAGCCCTTGGGGCCGGGTGCCATGTTCCCATTTCCTGCTTGCCCGTGCCTGGCAGAGCTGCCCAGATGGCTCTGCCTGAGGCATGGAGGACTGGCCTGACCTGTTGGGAGAGCCGGCCCTGCCCTCCATGACTTCCTGCCCCCAGCCCCCAGCGCCTGAGTCAGTGGGCTGGCTGGGGCTGATGGGGTGGGGATGAGGGGAGGCCAGGCCAGGCCTCTTTAGGGGGTTGGTTTCGGGCACAGGTGAGCCATCAGTGCTATGGTGGAACCTACAGGCCTGCTTCCCTGTTCTCATCAGGGCAGCAGAGGGGCCACAGGAGCTCCCGCACAGCCCACTTGTTCTCAGCCTCTGTCCTGAGCCACCTGTCACCTCTTGTTCCCATTCCCCCCAGCCCCTTCCCACACAGCAGCCAGCGTGATCCCTGCTCAGCACCAATCTGGTTCTGTTCCCCCCACCCCCTTTTTTAATGCACCATCAGCTTTTTGTTCCTTGTCCTCTGGAGGCAGAGTTCCCCTCCTGATGTACCATGCCCCATTCTCTCCGGCCTCTACCCACCCCACCCTGAACCTCAGCCTGTCACCCTCACTGCTCAGGCCACTGGGCATTTTGTCCTTCCCATTTCTTAAATTTCCCATGTAGCCACCTGCCACAGGACCTTTGCACATGCTGCTTTCCCTGTCTGGAGCTCTCTTCCTGGGACAATTTGATTTCTACATAACCTTGGGATCATAGGGAACACCCTGGCCATGGCCAAGTTCCCCTGCTGCACATTCTCAGAGAACTTCTCCTTCCTTCCCACTGGGCTGTGAGCTCCTTGAAGGCAAGGAGGGGGTCTCTTGCACTTGCCTCTGGTCACACTTGCAGGCCAAGCCAAGGGCCTGGCACAAACTGTCTCATCAAAAGAATAAATAATTATCAGGTGGTCGCATACCATCTGTCCCCAGCCCGCCCACCCCCTCCTCTGCGGCAGTCAGTGGTCAGGCCAGGTGAGGAAGGACAGCACTGAGCCTGGCTCACCCTGCTGGGCCGAGGTAATTAGGGGCCTGTGTTACTCACAGGTGGCCAGCCCAGGGCACTCCAGGAAATTGTGGAGACGCCGGAGCCCCACCCAGCTTCACAGCCCACTCTGTGCCTCCTGGCTGGGTGGGGAGGGGAGGTGGGCAGGAAGGCTTGGTAGGCAGCTGGCTGGGAGGGATGTTTTCTGTGTAGGAGAGGAGGAGATTCTGGGCCCTTGTCATCTGGGTGAGGGGTAGGGGCAGCTGCCACAGCTGGATGACCTCTGACTGCCGGGACCTTAGTGGGGATAAGGTTCTGTTGAGGATGAGTGCCAGTGGCGGGGTGGGGGGTCCAGGCTTGCGGGTTTCCAGGGAGAAAAAAATCAAGAAACAGAAGGCACCTGTCAGAGTTCTGCCCCCCGCCCCCCCCC
>NW_007727079.1:358835-379349 GCF_000696425.1 Galeopterus variegatus | reverse complement strand
CTGTGCTCATGGCGGGGGGGAGGGGCAGGCGGGCTGTAAAGGGGCCTCCCTCCGCCTGACCCAGATTGGAGTGGTATAAATCCCTGGGCAATGACAGGCAGTTGGCTGAGGATAGAACATGCATAGGGTGGCAGGGGCCCTGGGGGCTTCCAGGCTGTCCCCTGAATTCCCAGCCGCCACCCCCTCCTGCCATGACCCCCACCTCGGGAACAGGAAGCAGACTGGAGAATCTGCCCGCTCGGCCTGGCTGCAGTCCTGAGGAGAGCTGGGAAGCCCAGCACTGAAGGAGCCCCTTCTTCCTTGTTGCCTGGCTCAGGCTTGGGTACAGGGTCTTCAAGTCAGCATGGAGGGGGGGTTCTGAATTTCTAAGATACCATCGAGGTCCAAGGAGCATTGGCCGACCAAGTAGATGGCCTCCAAGCCTTAGTGCAGATCTGCAGAGGCCGGGCTACCTGCACTGCTTCCTGGACCCCACCTGTCCATAGGCAGTACTGGGTGAGGGTGGGGTTAGGTCCCAGGTTCTTGAATCACCCCCCTCACTTTCTCCAGTATTGCTGGCCTCATGTCTAGGCTGGCTGAGGTGGGATGGGAGGCTGTGGGAGGGGGGTCTTCTCAGAGCACCCTGGGACCTAAATCAGGCCTGAACTCCCCTGTGTCTGGGCTCAGCACAAGTCCCGGAGTGGAGCAGGTGGGCAGATGGAGGGACCAGGGAAAGGACAGCTGGGATGTGGGTTTGTGCTTGGCATGTTGGTACTACCAGAAGAGGAGGCGCAGGGTTCTGGGGGACCAGGCTGGACACAGCTGGAGGAGCCCAGTGGCTCCTAGTCATTGTGATGCCTGCTCGGAGACCCCATCTGGGGTCATGAGGCTGCAGCCCTCCTGCCACCCCTCCCCTGTCACCCCATCAACGGGCCCTCTCTCCCCCAGGCCTCTGATGCCCCTGCTGGACCCAGACTCCGGGCTCCTGGTCCTGGCAGGAAAGGTGAGCAAGAAGCCCGAGCCACCACCTGTGTCCACCACCTAGCACTCAGCCCCCAGGGCTAGGGTCCTCTCTTGCTGTCCCCCAAGAGAGGAGGAGCTAGAACAGTACGCAGGTTCCACCACTGGCCTCCGCCACTGGCCTCCTGCAGTGCGAGCGGGCACTGCCTCCTGCAGTGGGCGCCACCATGGCTCGATGGCTCAGGTCTCAGGAAGGAACATGGGAACTGGGGCTGGACCCAGGCCCTGCCCCGTCCACCAGATGCAGACCATGAGTAGAGCTCAGGTGTGGCTTGTTTCAGGGTGAGAGCCAGCTGTGCTGCTATGAGGTGGCCCCACAGCAGCCAGCACTGAACCCAGGTAAGCTCTACCCCCTCCCTCCCCCTCCTCCCCCTCCTGCCGTGACTGTCCTCCCATGTGCATGGTGTCCTCAACAGTGACCCAGTGTGTCCTGGAAAGCGTGCTGCGGGGGGCGGCCCTCGTGCCCCGGCGGGCGTTGGCCATCCTGGGCTGTGAGGTGCTCCGTGTCCTGCAGCTGAGCGACACAGCCATCGTACCTGTCAGCTACCACGTGCCCCGCAAGGTGAGGGGGTTCTGGGCCGGGGGCAGGGGAACTAGGGGGCCCATGCCTCATTGACCACCTGCCCATCTGCCACCAGGCTGTGGAGTTCCATGAGGACTTGTTCCCAGACACTGCCGGCTGTGTGCCCGCCTGCGACCCCAATACCTGGTGGGCTGGAAGCAGCCAGCAGGTAGGCCGAGGCCTGGCTCACTGCTCCTGGCCTCCACCAGCCTCTGGAAGCCCCTCAGTCCAGCTGTGCACCAACTCAGGGGGCCTGCTCTCTGCTCTCCATGCCTACCCTGTGGACCCCTCCCAGAGGCTCCCTTCTGACCGGGTGGCCCATGCCCCCCACTGCCACAACCGCCAGCCTCCCCACAGGTGCAGAAGGTCAGCCTCAACCCAGCACACCGGCCCCACCCCAGCTTCACCTCCTGCTTGGTGCCCCCCATGGAGCCTGCCGCTGACACAGCCCTGCCTACAGAGGCGCCTGTGGGCGATGCGGAGCCAAGCGTAAGTAGTAGGGCTGTCATCCCCAACCTCCTCCCCACAGCCATGCCGCAGCAGGTGCCCTGAGTGAGAAACACATGCAGCATAAATAAGAAGTTGACAGTGTTTTCTAGATTGAGCAAACACTTAAAGAGCAAGACTTTTCACGTGAAAATCTAGATTTCTGGTTTCTCTTGTAAAACAGGCAGATCTAATCTATGGGCACACCCTCCCACAAAGCTGGGAGCCGGAAGCTGCCACCTGCCATCCTGGGGCCCAAAACTCAGGCTGCTTCCCTTGTCCGTGTTACCCCAGCCCTTGTCAGTGCCTGTGTTTGTGCCCTGTCCCCCTGCACCATCCCACACCCATGCGGGGGGTTCCTACCCAGCCTGGTGTCCCAGAGCCCTAGGGGACCCCAGAGTGATGACCCCAGGGCCTGCCCATGACCCGTGCTTCTTCCCAGGAGGGCTTCTCCTCCCCTCCCAGCTCCTTGCCGACCTCGCCTTCCACGCCCTCCAGCCTGGGGCCCTCGCTCTCCAGCACCAGTGGCATCGGGACCAGCCCCAGCCAGAGGTCACTGCAGAGCCTACTGGGTGAGCAGGGCAGAACGGGGATCTGGCCCCTACCATGGGAACCCTGTCCACCCCAACCCAGCCCTGAGGGGAAACCTTCCTGCAGTAAGAGGAGCAGGTAGCCAGGACTTGGGGCAGGGCGGCAGGCACTGCATCCTCATGAGTGGCTGTATGTCCCTGCTGCCCACCAGGCCCCAGTTCCAAGTTCCGCCATGCTCAGTGCACCATCCTTCACCGAGACAGCCACATCACCAACCTCAAGGGACTCAACCTCACCACGCCCGGCGAGAGCAACGGCTTCTGTGCCAACCGGCTGCGTGTGGCTGTGCCCCTGCTCAGCAGTGGTGGGCAGGTGGCCGTGCTTGAGGTGAGGGACCCCATCCCACCAGGGCTGCCCCTCAGGTCTCTGCAGGTGATGGGAACACCAAGGGCATTAGCTCCCCACCGCAGCTCACTGAGTGCAAACCATGTCGGGCAGCTGCCCAGCCTGTCCTATAATCCTCCCAGCTGCCCCATGCGGTAGGTGCCACTCTTAATTCCATTTTACAGATGAGGGTGAAGAGGCACAGAGATTTAGTGACCTGCCCGGGTCACGCAGCTCTGTAAGTGGTGGAGCTGGAATTCAAACCCAGGCCATCTGAGCCCCAAGACTGAGCTTCCACCACTCCACCCTGCCACCCCCTCACTTTTGGGGCCTCAGTTGGCACCTGGAGCTCAGAGCATGAGGTGGCTAAGGCAGAGAGCTTGGGCCACCCAGTGGTGGGGGCATCTGCTGCAGATAGTGGGGCCCAGGCACGCTGCTTGCCCTGTAGCCTTGGGAGGCTCTCCTGTCTGGTACTGATGGGCCGTGGGGTGGGGGCACTCCTGCAGCTGCGGAAGCCTGGCCGCTTGCCTGACACAGCACTGCCCACGCTGCAGAATGGGGCACCCGTGACCGATCTGGCTTGGGACCCCTTTGACCCACACCGCCTCGCTGTGGGTAAGGAGGCTGGTGCCTGGGCTGGACGGAGGGTCCCAGGTCCCAAATGGGGCAGGGGAGACCAGAGGTCTCAGGTCCAGCAGTGACGAGCTGCTGGTCTCCGCAGCTGGGGAGGACGGCAGGATCCGGCTATGGCGGGTGCCGCCAGAGGGTCTGGAGGAGGTGCTCACCACGCCAGAGGCTGTGCTCACAGGTCAGGCAGGCCCAGCATGGGGGTGGGGGACAGTGGCTCCTGAAGGGCTCAGCGTCACCCCATGCCTCCCTGCAGGCCACACGGAGAAGATCTACTCCCTGCGCTTCCACCCATTGGCAGCCGATGTGCTGGCCTCTTCTTCCTACGACCTCACCGTTCGCATCTGGGACCTGCAGGCCAGAGCCGAGCAGCTGAGGCTGCAGGGCCACCAGGACCAGGTAGGACAATGGCAGGGGCAGGGGCCCGGCTATGAGGCAAGAGACCGCCTTTCATGTCCCACCTGTCCCCAGATCTTCAGCCTGGCCTGGAGTCCTGACGGGCAGCAGCTGGCCACTGTCTGCAAGGATGGGTGTGTGCGGGTCTATGAGCCCCGCAGTGGCCCTGAACCCCTGAAGGTGAGCAAGCGTGGGCTGGTGGGCGGCCCTGAGGCCTGGTTTGGGGGGCTCTGACTGTGCTTCACGTGCTGTATCTCAACAGGAAGGCCCAGGGCCTGAGGGGGGCCGCGGTGCCCGCATTGTCTGGGTATGCAATGGTTGCTGTCTGCTAGTGTCTGGCTTTGACAGGTAAGGACTCAGGGACCGCCATTCCAGGTTCCATCAGCCACCTGCAGCCCTTCTCCCCAAAGTCACATATATCTGTTAGGCTTGCAGAAGCTGTTTCTGCTCCTCACTTATTGGAGGGGTAGGTGGATGGATAGATGAGTAGATGGATGGATGAGTAGATGGGTGAGTGGGAGGGAGAATGAGTCCATGGGGGACCCAGATGGATGGGGCCCTGCTGCAAGGACCTACGCCTGATCGGGACCAGGAGAGATGTGGGAAACACAGAACCAGGTCAACTGGAGAGTCCTGAGAGATGGGCATGTGGTGCTTTGTAGGAGGGATCAGGGAGGGACTCCCAAGGGAGCTGTCATCTGAGCTGGGTCACAGAGGGGCTACTAACCAGAGACCTGGAGGAGAGGGTGTTTGAATCTGGGTGGAGAGGCCGGAAGCTGACCAGCCCAGCTGGAGAAAGGGGTGGTAGCAGAATGTTGGGGGAGAAGTCCAGACTTTGGAGGCCACAGCGACCGCAGAACGGGTGTGGGGCCAGAACTGTGCTGAGGAGCGTTGGGGGATAGTGGCCTGGGAATAATGGCTGATGGCAGAGCAACAGGTTGGGACACTGCTACTCCAGGCCAGGCCCGTGGTTCCAGCCTAGAAAAGGTAAGGTTTCCTGTTGGAGTCATTGCCCTGCCCTGGCCCCTCCGGCTCTGAGGACCTGCTCCTGCCCCCCACCCCCCTTGTAGCCGAAGTGAGCGCCAGCTGCTCCTGTACGCGGCTGAAGCGCTGGCAGGTGGCCCCTTGGCAGTGCTGGGCCTCGATGTGGCTCCCTCGACCCTGCTGCCCAGCTACGACCCAGACACTGGCCTGGTGCTCCTCACGGGCAAGGTGAGCCACCACTTGGTAGCAGTGGGAGGGGGTAAGAGGAAAGCCAGTTGTAACTGGCCCCTTCACTGTCACCTCCCCCACTTCCACCCCCCCAGGGCGACACGCGCGTGTTTCTGTACGAGCTGCTCCCAGAGGCCCCCTTCTTCCTAGAGTGCAACAGCTTCTCCTCGCCTGACCCCCACAAGGTGAGGCCGCTCTGGCACCTCGTCCTCCTGGCCCCACAAGGGACCACAGGGCTTCCCTGCCCCCTGGTGACCACATGGAGAAGTGCAGGAGCCTGTGTGGTCTGCGGCTGAGTCCTGGGCTGAGGCTGTGCCCAGCAGCTGGAGGGAGCGGGCTGTGAAATTATCTAGGAATTTTGTGAACTGGCTGTTACAGTCAACCATTATTAAAAATAAACCATATAAAGTTAAATTGTATGAACTTACAATATGAATCTACGAATAAATATATTAGAAGCCAAGGTCACAGATGCTCAGTTGATCACTTCCTAATTACTTCACCAGGTTTTGTTGTTTGTCCTGTTGAGGTTCTGTGCCTCTGTTGGGTCTGTAGGGCGGTGGTGCCGTATGACGGCGTGCTGCTGCTGTTCGCCTCTTCCCAACGCTGCTCGCATTGGTAGCTTGAAATCGCCATGGTGGGAGTTTCCACACTGTGGAAACAGACAAACGCTACAAATCAGAGCTTTTCCCTCCAGGGAGCCAGTTGTTAAAGGTGCCCAGCACACGCTGCCCAGGGGTAGGCCATGGTTCCGGTAGCACCCCGGGGGGCACTGTGAGCCTGCCAGGCCCTCCAGGCTCCAGCTCCTTTGCTCCCCTCAGGGCTTCGTCCTCCTGCCCAAGACAGAGTGTGACGTGAGGGAAGTGGAGTTTGCCCGATGTCTGCGGCTGCGCCAGACCTCCCTGGAGCCTGCCTCCTTCAGGCTGCCCCGAGTCAAGGTGAGGCTGGGGGCCAAGGACTCCAGAGCCCACCCCCCTTCCCAGACCTGTCAGGGGCTTAGGATCCTGTCTGGCCTTGTCCCAAAACTTTGCTCACCCCAACTGCTCATTGGGAACACCTGCTCCTTACTGTTCTGAGATACTGAAACTCACAGAAACACCAGACTAGGGGGAGGGTCCTCGGTTTGGTCAAGCCCCACCTCCCAGCAGATGCCAGCAGGCTGGGGCCTCTGGTCAGTTTCTCAGGACAGCTCCTTCCTCCCCCTGCAGAAAGAGTTCTTCCAGGATGACGTGTTCCCAGACACAGCCGTGAGCTGGGAGCCGGTGCTCAGTGCCAAGGCCTGGCTGGGAGGTGCCAACGGGCAGCCCCGGCTCCTCAGCTTGCAGCCCCTTGGCATGATCCCAGGTACTTAAGGGTCTGGGTGGGGAGGAAGCAAGGGAGGCAGGGCAGGGAGATGCAGAAAGGAGCAGAAGGCTCAAGGCCAATCCCTGTCTCTGCGTGGTCTGTGTTTCCATCACAAGTCCCCACCCCCAACAAATGCACACACACCCTGCTGCCCAGGGCAGCCTCAGTGAACAGAGGCTTCAGTCACTGTTAATGCCACCTGTTGGGTCTCTGCCACAGAATCCCAAAAGCTTGGTGCTAGCCCCCACCCAGGGGACTCTCTGATACCTGTCCTTGCCCCACCCCAGTGAGCCAAGCTCCCCGTGAGGCACCTGCTCGGCGGGCCCCATCCTCAGCACAGTACCTGGAAGAGAAGTCAGACGAGCAAAAGAAGGAAGAGGTAGGCATGAGAGAGGGCTGGTCATGGTGGGGAGGGGTCCTGGCTGGGCTTCATGACTGTCCTTCAGTTCTTTAGCACTGACCCCGACTAGGAGAGGAGCCACATGCCACTCCCCTCTCCACCCCAGATCACAGTGGGGAGACCTTCCAGAGCCCTGCTGCTGACCTGCTGCTGCCTGTGGGCACGGGGGTGGGAGGGGCGCATGAAAGACACCGCCCTGGCAGGGCCTAACCCAGCCATAGCTGCAGGTTTTGGAGCCAAGTGCTTTTGGGATTCTGGTGTGCATTTGAGTGTTTGAGGCAGTGTGTGGAGACACAGCACCTGTATCTGGTGCTACCTGTCACAGTCTCTGTTTCTGCCTCCCTTGTCTCTCTCTCTGTTTTTCAATGAGAACCCATCAGCTTTGTCAGGGCTGTAATTGAAATGGCTTTTTTTGCAACATGGTCAGGGGTAAATTAAGACTGGGGGGTATGATGTTTTTGGAGTTGGGGAGTCCTATTCCCTTCCCTTCTCCTGTCCACTGTCCCAGCTGCTGAATGCCATGGTAGCAAAGCTGGGGAACCGGGAGGACCCGCTTCCCCAGGACTCCTTCGAAGGCGTGGACGAGGACGAGTGGGTGAGTGTGAGAGTGCGAGGGCCCCGCCTCCCTGCAGCAGCACCCACCCCCTGCAGCGCCTGCAGCCCCTCTTAACTCCCTCCTACTCCTCGGTTTATCACCAGGACTAGCTTGCCCACCAGGCACTGGGCCTCACCTACCGCTGCCACCTCCTAGAATCATCTATGCCCCTGCACACCTCAGATTGGAAGACACCGCCCTGGCACTCCTCACCCCAGGAGCCCTGGCTTCCCATGGGCCCTGGGCACTTCCACGGCCTCTGGGCCCACTGCAGCTCCTGTGGGTTGTCCACACCCCTGCTTTCTCTGGGACCGGCTGCTTCTCCAGCTGCCTGCTTGCATGAAGAGCCAAGGGGGTGGGGGTGGGGTCAATAGCATGTCCCTGGGCAAGCCCGGGGCTCCCTGTCTCTCCTTTCTCTGCTGACCTGGGCTGGCTTTGCCTAGCACCTTCAGTTACTACATGCCACCCCATCTTGCCTTGCCTGCTACCCCAGTTCCAGTCAAGAGCCTTGGGGGCCAGCCCGCCCACCAGGCCATTTGGAGCAGCGCTAGACTCAGGGGCCTGGGACTAGTTGCCCTGCTACCCAGGTTTGAAGCCAGGAGAAGGGGCATCACAGAACTGATGGCCCAATTAAGGGGGGTGTGAGCCCCACAGGGACTGGCTTGCACATGCCCAGGGTGTTCTCAGCAATTAAATTTTTCTAAGCTGGCCCCCTCTTGTGTTTCAATGGTCTTTGGGCTGGCTGGAAAGGGGAAGGGATGGGAAGATGGGTGGGAGTGGTTTGGCCTGGGCTCCCCCTCATCCCAGCCTCACTGTGCTCCAAAGGCCTTTTTAGTCACATGCTGCCGGGAGTTCGTTCATTCACCACATCAGAACCCAGCCATGCTCTGAGTAGTAGGACACTGGAAAAAACAGGAGAGACAAAGTCTTTCAAGGAGCTTCAGCTTGTTTTAGCCTTATTATACAAGGAGCCAGGCTGGATGCTAGTGAGCAAATAGAAGGTGTGGAAGGAGCTGTGTAAAAGATAGATTATGTGAAAGGAAGTGACTCGGATGCAGAAGCGGGATGCTCAGGAATCTGAGAAGTTGACGTTTAAGCTGAGAGTGTGACCTTAAGGCCGTCAAGGAGCCAGCCATAGAGAGGGTCATGAGAAGCCATTTCAGACAAAAGGAAGGACAACAAGGATGCTGAGGGAGGAAGGAATTTGGAGAGTTGCCAGAAAAAAAAGGGCAGTGTCCAGACATAGTCCAGGGCAGCCTGACTTGTTCCTTCAATGTTTGTTGTGTCTGTCATGTGCCAGACACCCTTCCAGGTGCTTGATGTCCAAGAGCAGAGAAAAGAGCTGAATGTCCTGCCCACTGGAAATTCACATTCTAGTGGAAGGGAACAGATTATAAATGATAGACATAAAATAAAGGAATTCTGTAATATGGAAGAGGGTGATAAGAGCTTTGTGAAAAAAATAGAGAGGGGATCAAGAATGGATGGGTAAGCCAGTCAGAAAAGGCCTCATATAGTATTGATTCCTTTGCTGTGAAATGTCCAGAACAGGCAAATCCATAGGGACAGAAAGTAGATTTGTGGTTGTCAGGGGCTGGGGAAGGGAGAACTGGGATTGACCGCTTACAGATGATGAAAATGTCCCGGAACTAGATAGCGGAGGTGGTTACACAGCTCTGTGAGTATGCTAAAGAAGCACTCAATTGTGAACTTTATTTTTTTGGCGGTTGCCCGGTAAGGGGATCCGAACCCTTGACCTTGGTGTTACAGCTCTGCACTCTAACCAACTGAGCCAGCCAGCCTCAGTTGTGAACTTTGAAATGATGAATTGTGTGGTGTGTGAATTCTATCTCAATAAAGATGTTATATATTAAAAAAAGAATAGAGATAGAGATGGGCCGGCCCAGTGGTGCACTCGGTAGAGTGCAGCGCTTGGGAGCGCGATGGCGCTCCCGCCGAGGGTTCGGATCCCATATAGAGACCGGTCTGCTCACTAGTTGAGCGAGGTGTGGGCACGACACCGAGGGTTGCGATCCCGTTGCCGGTCGCGGTACGGGTGTGACACCGAGGGTTGCGATCCTGTTACAGGTCACGAAAAAAGACAAAAAGGAAAAAAAAAAAAGAATAGAGATAGAGGGCAGTCAGAGCGTTAGTTAGGGATCGGGGTGGGCCTCATTGAGAAGGTGACATTTGAGCAAAGATGTGGAGAAGTGAATGAGCCTCTCATATCTGGGAAGGAGTTTCCCAGGTAGGAATCCGGAATGAAACCTATTTTTTTTTTTTTTTGTCCTTTTTGAGACCTGCCGCACCGCGCTCAGCCAGTGAGCGCTGGGAACGCACCGGTCATCCCTATATAGGATCTGAACCCGCGGCGGGAGCGCTGCTGCGCTCCCAGCGCCGCACTCCCTCGAGTGCGCCACGGGCTCGGCCCAGGAATGAAACCTATTTTGAAGTTTCCTGTTTTCTTAAATATTCCTGAGAATTTGGCATCCAACTCCATATTATGTTCGTTTATTTCATATAACGTTTTAGTCCCAAATATTTTGACAATCAAGGGAACAAACCGCCCCACGTTTCACCTAGCGTACTGGGATAAGCACTCGGGCCCCAGAGTGTCCGGGGGCTGGCTCCGCCCACAGAAGGCTCCGCTCCAGGAGCCGCCCCGCCCGAAAAGCCGTCGCCCAGCCCTTCGGTACCGGAACATTGCGCATGCCCAGTGCGGCCTCGCGCACGCGCTCTCTGCAGCCTCCCTTGACCTTTGACCTGCCGGCCGCCTTTGAGCCGGGGACTTGGGGCCAGGAAGCCGGACCCCGATCACCGCAGGCAAAGCAGCCACCATGGTGAGGCCCGAGTGGGCGCTGCCCGGGAAGGGGAGGCCGAGTCGGGTTCGGGCAGGGCCTGGAGCTGGGAGCGGGGCGAGGGGGGCGAGCCCGTCAGAAAGCAGGGTCTGAGGGCGTCGCCCCCGGGAGGACAGTGGTCTGCGGCGGCGGCGGCGGCCCTGGGGCCAGGGACAGCCGCTTAGCTGGAAGGCAGGGGGGCTTGGCTGGCCGGAAGACGCCCGACGCATGTGGCCGCCCTGTGCCCAGCCCGCGTGTGAGCGAGCAGCGGGGGCAGCCGGAGGTGGGGCAAATCCGGCCCGGGACCACCTGCCCAGCCCGGAGCCTTGTGGCTCTCAGCGGGGTCCCTCTTGTCGCCCCTCCGTTATCTCCACTTGAAAGTGACGTTTCCAAGGAAGTGGCAGACCTGGAACTTGAACGAGGTACTGAGACACCGAAAACGAGGGTTTCTGCGATACCGTTGTCACCTAGAACCAGTCTCTGTCAGGTCACCTGGGGAACCTTTAAAAATGCAGGTTCTTGATCTGTGTTCCTGGGGTTTCTATATGTGTAAGTTCCCCGAGTGATTCTGATACGGTCCGTTGGGAGCAACTTCTTAACTACTACTAATAACGATAATGTAACAGCTAACAGCTTCCAAGTGCCAGGCCCTGGGCTGAGGCTTTATGTAGATTCTCTCATTTCGTTCTTATGAAGTCATGCTGTCATTGTCCCCATTTTACACATGAGGAGCCTGAAGTTCAGAGAGTTTGACTCCTCCAGGGTCATGTGTCCCACAAGTGTCAGAGACCGGTTTTGAGCCCAGCTCTTTCCATATCCCGAGACTACACGTTTACCACCATGTTATTCCTGTCTTGCGATGGCACTACCATCCATTGGGGGCCTACTATGAGCCCTCACTGAGCTGGGTCCTTCGTATGCATTTCTTCATTTAACTCTGAGCCTCCCTCAAGGCTGAATAAAATGTGGCTCTGGAGGAGTTTGTATCCTAAAGGAGAAAGCAGGCGAGTCTGTAGAATAAGACAATATGACAGTCTATTAATAGGAAAAGAAAGTGCCATGTGAAGGTATAAATGGGAGAAACCTGGAAACGTTTCATTCAGGGCACGGGGGAGACATGTTGAGCTAAGTCCTGAAGGATGTCAGGTTTGACAGTATCAGGGCAGGAGGGAGGATATTCAAGGTGGAGGAGCTTGGAGCAGCAATGACATGGAGGAGCTTGGAGCAGCAATGACATGGAGAGCTCATCTAGGAGTAAGGGGTGTGGCTGCAGTGTGGAGAGAGGTGAGGTAGAGAAAAAATCAGAGGAATTTCAGGCCAGACTGAGAGCTGTGAATGTCAAGCTAGGGAGTGGACTGAATTTGCAGGTGCTGGAGTATTGTGTGTGTATTGGGGGATGGCCAGAGCCCTTCCTTAGCAGAGGGGTTAGGCGGCATTTGGAAATCCTGTCTGGGGGCATAGAGTTTATGAAACTCCACCTTTGGCCAAAGCAGAGCTGATGGTGATCTGTCAATTCCTGAACAGCCACATTCATTCAAATCAGGTACCTGCTGCACCAGCCACTGGCCGGGCCCCGGGAATACTATGGCAAATGCCACAGTTGTGGTCCTGACCTCCCTCCTGTTTAGTTGTGATGCCAGCAGCTGTTTGCAGGGGCCCTGCCCCTTCCTATCTCAATGTGTCCTTGGGAAGGGGCTGAGTCTGCTCACTAGTCTGAGATCCTGGAGCTGTGCCTTGAAGGAACATTGCACTTGGAGCTGTCTGCAAGCTGGGCAGCTTTCTTGATGCTCTTGACATGAGATAAGCCACTTAAGTTAGAGTCCTTTACCCTAGCTGCAGGGTTTTGGTCCCACACTGTGCCCCATTGCTCCCCAGATGAGAAAGCTTATGTGCTGCCCACCATGGTTCCCAGGGTTAGAGTCCTATGGCTCTGAACTCTGCTCTCTGACCACCGCTTGGCCTGGAGTTGGATGCTGCGACAGCTGGTTGCTCCTGACTGGTACCTTTAGGCCCAAGTGTCAGTGGGCTATGGGTTGTTTGAAGGCCTTCTGGAGGGGCCGCAGCCAGTGGCTGTTTTGCTTCCCTGAGGAGCTGTATCTGGCAGAGCTTTTCTCCCCACAAGTCCTCAGCTCTGAGTGCAGCCTGACCCTTAGTCAGCACTCAGGGACTGTTTGGGCACTGAATGGGTGGATGAGAGGCTTGGCTGCACTGCCTGATCACTAGACCATTCACCAAGCAGGGTTTGTTCTGGAAGCAGAGACAGCTGATGAGCTTCCTGCTTTGTACCTGCAGCTGTCTGTCTGTCCATCACCTCCTAAGGGCCTTACAGCCCTCCAGTGAGGAGCGTATTAGCCTATCCATTTTGCAGATAAGAAAACTGAGGTTCAAAGAGGTTGAGTAATTTGCCCAGGGCAACACAGCTGGTGAGAAACAAAGCTAGGATTCCAGAGACAAAGCTAGGATTCCAGTCGGGGTCATCCTTGTTCTCGTTCCTCCTGCTGCTGCTTCTGAGCCACGTGGGGAATGTGGTGTGGCTTTGTGTGGCCTCCACCATGAGGAATCAAAGTGCCTACAGCAAATGAGCTGCTATATTGGAAGATTTGTTGTTCTATAATGCCTGGCCATTGTCAAGTTTTATGAAACAGAATAGCAGTAAATGGAAACCAACATTAATTGAGCATCTACTAAGCCTTTAGGCTCTGTGTCATGCACTTTACAGGCATTATCTCATTTAATCCCTATGACAGTCCTGTTGTTGGCCACATTTTACTGATGAGGAAACTGAGGCTCAAAGGGGTTGAGAACTTGTGCAGGGTCATGCAGCTGATCTCACAACCTGCCTGTGTAACCACTACACCCTGCTACCTTCCTGGGACATGCCTCCCACAGGAACCTTGGGGGCCTCAATCAGCCATGCAGGCAGTTCCCTTCACTGGCCAGCCCCACCGCCTTCCCCACAGCCATGGTCCTCTGAACAGCCGGAACCACAGGCCACTATGCCTCTTAGTTTGAAGTGCGTAGGGGGTGGTTGGTTGGGGAAGTTCCCCAGTTACAACCTTAGTTCTTTTTTTTTTTTTTCTGTGTTTTTTTTGGGGGTGGCTGGCCAGTACAGGGATATGAACCCCTGACCTGACCCTGATATTACAAGGCTGTGCTCTAACCAACTGAGGTAACCAGCTAGCCGCTACAATCTCGGTTTAGTATTTAGCAGCAGAGCAGCAGTCATTGACCTCGGCAGAAAAGTAAACCAGTGATCACAAAGCCGTGTGATGGGTGTGTGACTTCAGAGGGAGGGGAGGCTGTCAGTAGGAGGTGTGGTCTGAGACCTGAGGGGTGTTGCTGGCAAGGGAACCCACTGCATTCACCTGTTGGCCTGTCACCTCTGTCATTCATACAGGACCAGCATCCCATCTGAGAGCTTCCTGTCCCACTTGGGGGTGGCTTCAGGGGAAGAGGGGAGAAGTCAGGTGAGACTGCTCAGTCTACAGGTGCGTCCATCATTCCTCCTTACACCTGCAGCACAGCTGGCTACGGCCCGCACCTCTCCCTGATCACAGGAGGGTCTTCTCTGGCCTTTGCTTTCTGGTGTGAAATCCAGGGCTTATGAAATTTTCACCTCCTTGTGAAATCAAAACCCACTTCTGCTTATCTGTTCCCGTAATGGCCCGTCCTCACATCCCGCCTGTTAGCAGACAGGTTCTGGAGTGTGGATCGCACTGGAGTCTGACAAGCCCTTTGTTGTCTCTGGGTTGGGTCTTGCTACTTGTCGGCCTGCTCAGTCATCCTCCCTCCAGACCCCAGGGTCCTGTGTGAGCTGGGCAGCCTGGAATGCCATGGCTAAGAGGGCTGGTTTTGTGTCCCACCCCTCCTTCCCCGAGTACCAGCTGTGTGTCCTCAGGCTCATCACTAAACCCCTTGAGTTGTTGGATTAAATAGCACAACAAATAGAACGTGTTTGGCACAGGGCTCAGTCAGTACTTGTTGACTGAGAGGATGTCTGACTACAGAAAAGAACAAAGAAGAAGGAAAATCACTCGGCTGTGCCCCTTGAGCACTGTTACCTATGGCGTGTGTTCTTCCAGCATTCTCTGTGCACCCACGTTTAGACCATTTTGCTTACACGGGGTCAATTTATTCAGGCTGTCTATATATGATCTTTTATTTCCCAGGAAGATCTGTGCATTTTTCCATATCTTCCACCTGCCTGGTCTGATCGCTGACCAGCCTAGGCTATTGGCTGCTCCCAGGACAACCCTTATACTTTCTCTCCTCCCAGTTTTGGCTCACCCCATCCCTCTGCCTAGAAACCCCTAATATTCCCATCATGGTTCTTCCTGCCTTTTGAAACTCAGCCCAGGAGAAAGGCTGTCTCCTCCCAGAACCTCCATCACATTCCCGAGTTTTCCCTGTGTTGGCTTTCTGTGCTCTGATCACATCTTAGTGAGACTCCCCATGTGTCTCCATGGTGCATGGAACTGCACAGTCTGGGTCACGTCTAGTCTCACTGTGCTGCGGCTGATTTCCCCGCCAGTCCAGCTCCAAGGGCAGGGACCAAGTTCTATGTATCCTTGTGCTCAAGTGCTGAGTGGAGTAGACTCAGTGTTTGGATGAATGAGTGAACCAGCAGCTGAATAGATGAACTAGCCTTGCTGTCTCTAATTGGTGCTTAGTGTGTTGGTCTAAGTACCCTCCTAGTGAGCTTTTAGCTCCTTGAGGGTGGAGACCTTTGGTAACTGTTGTGTTGAACGGAACAGACTCAGAATCACAGGACTTTGAATAGTATTGGGAGAATTAGGACGGATGAGTTTCCCACCAGGTGATCTCAGAAGCACAGGAAGATCTGCCATCGGCCTCAGGGTGGAGAGTAAGTTAGTGGCAGGTGTGGGACTATGCCTGTGCTCTGGCCCCAGGCCACGGTATCCCTTCCTGCAGCACTCTGGCTTGGCTTCTCTCTGCTGTTCCTGAAGGCAGGCCATTCTGCCTCTGGGGACAGCATCAGATTCACCCCGGTATACCTGTGCGCTGAGCATCTGAAGCCACCCAAAGGAGAAGCTTTTTGTCGGGGTACTTTGGAGGAGGCGGCCATGGCTGCGGCTCTGTGCATCATCACCGCAGGCTTCCAGCAGCCTCACTGCTCAGCAGCCATTTCCAGGGTCCCATCTCTGCGGGCCCTGAGAATGCAGCCTGCTGACCAGGTGCCTGCTTTGCCCACAGGCCAAGTACCTGGCTCAGATCATTGTGATGGGGGCGCAAGTCGTGGGCAGGGCCTTTGCTCGGGCCTTGCGGCAGGAGTTTGCAGGTAAGCATGGGCCCCTGTCTGCACCTGGGCTGGGAGCTCCTGCCCAGGTCAGATTTTCCCCTTAGCTATGTAGTGTACGGATCCCTCTGCAGGCTGGGGTTGTGCAAGTGTGGGTGTGGTTTGGGACACTTTCCCATGGTTGGGGGCGGTGCCAGACTTTGGGACATTCCCATGTAAGGGAGAGATTTGTCTTCAGTGAGACCTGGTTAACCTGAGCATCCAGGGCAGGAGAGCCAAAGTGCCCACCTGTTTTTGTAAGTAAAGTTTTATTGGAACACAGCCAGAGTGGGCAGGGCTGGGAGGTGGTGGGGACAGGGTCATCTCATGGTCTGAGTTGAAGACCCGGAGCCAGGTTTGATGGCCAGTCCCTGCCCTTATCCTCCAGTGAGGCGTGTCTGTCCTCACTTCCCTCCCTCTCCCGCCCCCCCAAAACCTTTCCCCTGAAAAAGAAACCACTCCTGGAGAAGAGACACCTCCCAACTACCTCTGTTCCTGTGTGTCTCTTCTATGCCACCTGGCAGGGGTGAGCCACCCACTTGGAATGCCCAGGGGGAGCTCTGGGCTGCTGAGGGCTGAGCGATCACCCACATGTCCACACAGCCAGCAGGGCAGCAGCTGATGCTCGGGGACGCGCTGGACACCAGTCTGCAGCTGCTTCCAACCTCTCTGGCCTCAGCCTCCAGGAGGCACAGCAGATTCTCAATGTCTCCAAGCTGAGCCCCGGGGAGATCCAGAAGGTGAGCTCCAGCCAAGCCCTGCTTGGCCGGGAAAGAGCAGAGGCTTGGCAGAAAGGGGCAGGTGTGGAGGCTCTGACCACAGCCAGCTCAGACTCCGGCCTGGGGGAGTCACTGTCACTTGTTAAGTTTTAGGCCCAGGGCAGGGCAGTAGCAGCTGAGCCCTCCCACCACGTGCACCTGTCCATGTCTCTGCCCCTCAGTGGTCACAGCAGCGTCCTGTGCTGTGTGCATGGCACACAGGGTGTAGAGGTTGGCCTTTTAGCTTCCCTTCCCTTTGTCACTTCATAGTGTCCCCTGGTATCTCTAAGCCAGATCCAGCCAACCCTCTCACCTGGCTCCTCTCTTGCAGAACTATGAACACTTATTTAAGGTGAACGATAAATCCGTGGGTGGCTCCTTCTACCTGCAGTCAAAGGTGAGTGGTCTTTGATGCAGGGAGGGGTGAGCCATGGGCCCTCCTCTCCTCCCGTGGGGCCCCTCATTTCCAGGCAGGGTGAGCTTGGCGGGTAGGAAGGTGTGTCACACCTTTCCCTGGTACCCCAGCCTCCAGGAGGGCTCCCCTAAACTGCCACCCCTCAGCTCCATTGGGCCCAGCTGGTCGGGCTGCGTCACCCTGACAGTGGCTCCCAGCAGCTGGGGCTGAAGGACCAGGAGCAACAGCTGGGGTGTGCGGGAGCCAGCTCTGCTCATAGACCACGTGTGCGCCTGCCCAGCTCCTGGCAGCCCCTCTGTCTGCCGTGGAGGAGCTGCTGCTCCCAGGCCACTCCTCCTGCCCTGTGGTGCTGCTAAAGGAGGCACTTGTGTCCCTCCCACTGCCCTCCAGGGAATCAGCCCGGGCCTGGGATGGGCAGAGGCTGGGTCACCCAGCCCAATTGTCCGTGACCCCTCCAGGTGGTCCGAGCGAAGGAGCGCCTGGATGAGGAACTCAGAATCCTGGCCCAGGAGGACAGAGATGAGGGGCAGATGCCCAAAACATGACTGCTCAGTTCCCCCTGCCCCGCCGCCTCTAATTTATAGCTCAGTAATAAATAAAACAAATGTCTTTCACGCTTGTCGCACGCATGCATCCGGATTCCAGAAGGCAGGTTGTTCTTCTCGCCAGTTGTAGGGCTGAGTGCTGGGGATGGGGAGGCAGTGGCCTTTGACAGCCCAGGGGGGCCAGGGTGGGCGAGGTAGACTAGTAGCTAGCTGCCCTGCCCGCACGAGATGTGATGCGCTCCTCCTCATACTGGACCCAGCCACTCCTGCCTGCACAGCACTGTACCCGACTCCATCCTGTGGCATCCTGCCAGTCCCCAGCTCCTGGGTCACCATCCTTGGGTCTTGCCCCTGCCTTTCCCACGGGGTGAAGGAGGCCCTGGCCCCAGAGCTGTTGCTGGCCACTCCCCGCCCCCCCCAGGCTGGGTTTGAATCTAGCATCCCCATCATCTGGCTGCGGGAGGAGAAGCCTTTGCCAGCGTCTTGTTGGATGGAGGCATTGCTCACCAAAGTCGCAGCAGTAGTGGCAGGACCAGGACCTGAACCTTGTGATGCTTAGTCTGAGCCATCTTGGCTCCTAGCAGCCCTGCTCCTCAGCACCACCCCCTCCCCAGTTTCCCAGCCACCTTTTCTCAGCTGCAGATTTGAGAGGTGGTGGCACCTGCAGGGTTGGGGAGAAAGCTGCAGATAGATCAGGGCCTTCCAGTGCTATAGAGAACAACCAGGCAGAGAGTAGTGGTGGTCTAGTGTCAGGTGGCCCAGGCCCTGGCATGCCCAAGACGCAGAAACCATCTTTGCAACTCACTTTTATTGTTTCTTTATAAACTTCCTCTCACATGGAGGAATATATTGTTATAGTCATTAGCTTATCTTTTTTTTTTAAAACTCTATGCTAACAGCAATGGAGCTGAGAGGAGAAGAAACATAAGCTACAATAGAAAGGCACTTAGAACCTGTTAAAATACTGATATCCTGGAATGTGCAACCACAAACTGACAACGAAGAGTATACCGGCCTCGCAAGCCTGGTCTGTTACCAAGTCACATGCTAACATTTCAGCCTTCCAGTGCCCTGTTCCTCTGCTCTGCTTGAGTCTCAAACCCATGAACCCCCATGGGGGAATTAAGGCCTGGGGCCCTAGCGGGAGTGGGGTTCCTTGGGTCCTAGGGGTGTCCGAAGAAAGGAGACCAGCTCCCTCCTACCGTGCTCAAAGCCCCTTCAAGGGGCAGAGTCAGCATGGCCGGGCCCTGTCAGGGCTGGGGGCCTAAGCCCAGCAGCGGGGTGGGCTGGGTCAGGGTGACCCCTCTGGGACAGAAGGGCAGTCCAGGAAAGGGTAGGGTCAGCAGAGCTGCTCAGAGGAACTTGCAGGGCAACTGAGGACCCCATGGCCATCCCGGTAGCTCCTGTTCTGCAGATGGCAAATGGAGAGTGGGCCTTGGCCACTTTGCGCCTAGTAATAGGGCAGCCCTAGAAGCCCAGGCAGCATGGGGCAGGGGATGGGAGTGGATAGGGATGGGAGTGGATAGGGCCAGGGTGGGAGGGCCCAGCTTCCTGGGATGGGGCAGCAGGCTGTGGTGCACAGAGACCGCCGGCACCCTTGGATTATCCTCACCCTTGCTACAAGCCTTCCGAGTACAAAGACCCTGGGGGACCCAGCTGGGTGTGGAGTAAACAAGGGGATGCCCCTTCCCAGGCAGAGGACTGGGCCCTCCCATGGCCATCCTTGGCTGCCCCCAGACCCGGGGCCTTCAGTCCATGGCCTCCAGAAAGCTCCTAGTCCAGTCCTAACCTGGAGCCCACCCTTCCCTGTGTGCTGTCACTTGGTGCCCCCAGATCTGGAGCTCTGGCCCAGTCTGGGTTGTCCCCAGCCAGCCTCCCATCTCCTGGTGAAGAATTGATGTCCTGCAGGCCGGCACTGCCCAGGCCAGGCCCAGCTGGGGCAGGTGACGAGAAAGCTCAGCTCAGCCTGGCCCCACCTGCTACCCTCTCTGGCTCAGGGCTCCCTGGCACCCGCTCCCAGGGTGTGGGGCAAGTGAGTGGTCAGCTACCCTGTCACTCTGCAGAGTGTTGTCCCTCTGGAAGTGCTGTCTGAATCAGACTGAGGGACAGCTAGCAGAGCGGGCCTCCCTTCTCTGAACGGGAGGCACCTTGTCGTGGGAGGCAGGAAGAGCGGTGACCACTTCCTATGGCTTTGCTGGGGCCTGCGTCTATCCTGCTTCCCCTCAGAAGGGTGGGCTGGAGGGAAAGGGGTCCAGGGAGCCCCCCAAACAGAGGCTGGGTGAGCCTAGGCAGGAGATGGGGAGGCATTTGATCCCTGGGAGCTCCTCCTCACGGCTCATGACATGAAGGAGGCCGGAGGGAACCTGGTGCCAGCAGCGAGGGCAGATGCCCCCCCCACTGCTGGGATGTGGGCAGGTGGGAGACTGAGGGGGTCTGAGGGTCAGGTGGAAGATGGGGGCAGGAGGGCCTGGAGTAAGGCCTCGGCACCCAAGAGCACAGCTCTCCCTGGATGGCAGGTCCAGGTCCTCACTTGGGAGCCAGGCAGCCAGCAGTGACCTTCTAGCACCATCCTTGCTGCCCAGCTCATCCAGGGCAGGGCTGCCCAGGGAGCACAGCCAACCAGGTCCTGGGGCAATAGGACATTATTGCTATTTCGCAGAAGAGTTTCCGTTCGTCGGGGCGGGGCCAGAGCAGCTGGCAGGGCTGCCACAGCTGTCTGTCGGGCGGGCTCAGTTCACCACGGCTGGCTTGAGTAGCACGGAGCCCGGCGGGATGACCACCCAGCCCGGGGCCAGCGCTTCTGGGCTGCTGGCTGCCGAGTTGACGCCTGTGGACAGGTCCAGCACGGTGCCTGGCATCAGGGGGAGTCTGTCAGGGCTTGGCCGGGAGCAGCTGCTCTCCGTCCTTTCAAGGGGTGTCTTGCGACCCTCCATGCCCAGGGCCCTAGCAGGCACCGACCCACGTCCCTTCTCCCCCTCGGCCTTGCCGCCAGCGGAGCCGGCGAGGAGGGAGACCACAGGCAGGCCCAGTCCACCAGCCCCAAAGGGCGAGGGCAGCAGCGGGTTCTTGGCCAGATTGAGGGGCAGGACGGGGCCTGGCAGCCCAGGGCCCATACCCCCCCCACCCC
>NW_007727079.1:339651-358602 GCF_000696425.1 Galeopterus variegatus | reverse complement strand
CCCCACCACCCCCGCCATTGCCACAGGCCAGGGCACTGAGGTCAAGGGGGCTGGGAGCCAGGGGCAGGGGCAGACCAGGCAGGCCGGGGCCTCCAAAGAGGGCAGCGGGGTTGGGGATGATAATCTGGGCCCCGCTGACGTAGGGGCTGCCGTCGGGGGCAGGCAGCGGTGGTTTGGGGGGCGGGCGCAGCTGCAGGAGCTCTTGCTGCTCATGAGACACGAAGTGGCCGTGGGCCTTGATGTGCTTGCGCAGCGAGCTGGGGTCGGTGTAGCGCTTGTGGCAGCCGGGCATCTTGCAGTAGTAGGGCTTGTCAACGTAGTGGGTGCGAGTGTGCTTGAAGCGGTCACTCGAGTTTGAGTAGCGCTTGCTGCAGCCCTCGTAGGGGCAGACGTAGGGCTTCTCACCTGCGGGCAGGCGGCGTGAGGGGTTTCTCTCCCACCCAGTGCTCCCCACCACCCACGCAGCATCCCCCAGACCGAGAACTCCCTGAGAGCACACAGCCTCCAATGGAGGGGGGGGGGGGGTCCCCGGCCCCTGACATGAGATCTGACCCCAGGAGGGGACAGTGGAATGCCGACTGCCCTTACTCAACAAACCGGCTCAAGATTTACTGAGCATCTGCCACTGCGCTGGCCAGGACAGGAGTCACATGTGGCCGCCACTGAGCCTTAAATGCAGCTGGTCCAGGTAGAGTCACACCATGAGGGTAAAATACACACCACGAAAAAAAATACACGCCAGATTGTGAAGACTTTGTGTATGGTTAAAACTTTAAATTTTAAATAAAATTCAATTTATTTAAATTAAAATAAATTTCATTGATTTTTTTTATTATAGAAATATTTTGTGTATATTGGGTTCAATAAAATATTACAATTAATATCTTCTATTTCTTTTTGCTTTTTTAGTGCAGGGATTAGGAGATTTGAAATTGGGTCTGGACCAGTTAGCTCAGTGGCTTAGAGTGTGGTGCTGATGACACCAAAGTCCAGGGTTCCATCCCTGTACTGGCCAGCCGCGAAGAGAAAAAGAAAGAGATCAGGTCTGTGGCTCCGTGGGCCTGAGCTGGCTTTACTGTAGGCTTGGGGTATGGTGAGGAGCAAAGCAGACACAGTCTCTGCCATCAGAGGTGGCACTAGTTATACGATCGTACTAATAGGATGCAGGAAATCGTGTCCATGGCTCCACAAGTGGGGGGTTTGATCCACAGGGAAGGCTTCTCCCAGCAAGCAGCATTCAAAAAGGGGCCACTGAGCAATGAAATTTCTCTCATCTAACACCCAGTCCTTCCTTAGAGTCCCCACTCTCTAGGAGCCTGCCTCCCTGACCCTGCCCACAGTGAGCCTGCCCTCTGTGGGCCCAAAACCCCTAGCCCCAGCCCTTCACCTGTGTGTGAGCGGTTGTGGATCTTCAGGTTCTCCAGGCGGGAGAAGCTCTTGTTGCAGGTGGGGCAGCGGTGCGGCTTCTCGTTAGTGTGCGTGCGGATGTGAATGAGCATCTTGTACCTGCTCCAGGGGGGCATGGGCCGGCTCAGCTCCCTGGAGCCCCCGCCCCTCCCTCTGCCCTCTGCCCTCTCTCCCCCTCCCTCACCTGGCATTGAAGCCTCGGCCATGGCGGGCACACCCCTCCCAGTGGCAGCAGTACCCGGCATCCTTCTCAGGCTTGACGTGGTAGTCATTGACGTGGTCCACCAGGTCTTGCAGGAGCTCAAAGAGCCGGTTACACTGCAGGAAGGTCCAGGGGGGTTTCTGAGCCCATGTGGGCGCCTGCCCCAGACCCCACACCACTCTTCCTGGCCCCACTCACCTTGGCCCAGCGACACACCAGCTGCTTGGGCAGTGGCAGTTCTGGCGAGAGGCACTTGTCCTTGGGGGGGGTGAGGAAGGAGGCAGCGGGCAGGTGCAGGCCCCCGCCGGAGCCCAAGGGCAGGAAGAACTGGAAGGAGCTGGGGACGCTGTCCAGATAGCGCAGCGGCTGGAAGTCCTGGGCATGATGGCGAGGGGGAGAGCCGCTCAGTGTCCTGCTAGGTCAGCTGGACCCAGCCCCTCTGTCCCCTTCTGTAGTGGGTTCAATGGTGTCCCCGCAAAAGATACATTCAAGTCCTAATCCCTGGTACCTGTGAATGTGACCTTATTTGGAAATAGCATCTTTGCAGATATAATCAAGTTAAGATGAGGTCATACTGGGTTAGGGTGAGACCTAAATCCAGTGAATGGTATCTTTTTTTCTTTCTTTTCTTTTCTTTTCTTTTTTTTTTTTTTGGTGGCTGGCTGGTATAGCAATTGAACCCTGGACCTTGCTGTTATCAGGACCATGCTCTAACCAGCTGAGATAACCAGCCAGCCTCTATTTCTTTCTTTTTTTCCACATCCAGACATACACACTGGACAGTGGCTGGTGTCTTTATAAGAGAAAGGGGAGGGAGATGTGGTAAAGAGGGACACAGAAGGAAGAAGGCAATATAAAGTCAGAGGCAGAGATTGGAGTGATGTGGCCACAGCCAAGGAATGACAAAGATTGGTGGAAGCCACCAGAAGCTAGGAAAGAGGTAAGGAAGGAGGCCTTGCAGAGGCCTTGATTTCAGACTTGAGCTTCCAGAATTACAATAGTGCACCTCTGTTGGTTTAAGCCACTCAGTCTTGTGGTGCTTTGCTATGGCAGCCCCAGGACACCAACACACTTTCTGTCTCTGGAACCCTCAACCCTCCTTACCGGGGCAGTGGGCACTGGGGGCAGGTCCCCATTGCCCTGGCGCTCGGGGGACAGCGAGTTGCTGTCGTTGGGGGAGTCCAGCCCAGATGGTGGTGACAAGCTGAGGTCCACCAGAGGGGCTGCCGAAAAGTGTCCCTCCACCTTCTCAGGGAACTTGGTGTTCAGCAGGAAGCCTAAAGAGGAGGCACAATTTAGGGGGTTAGAGCCAGGAATCCAGGTGGACCAGGTCCTCCCACCTCTGAATCCCCACTGTGACCCTGAAGCAGACATCAGCTGCACCCCTGCACCACCCTGGGATCCCAGGTATCTTAGAAGCAGCTTGTACTGTTGACAAATGAGATGACCCCCCCATCTTGTTTGACCTTTACCACCATGAGAGCTCGGCCACTGCGTAAGACGGTAAGTGGACAGCGCCTGTTTTACAGATGGGATGGTCTGGCACACCGGGTGAATAACAATAGAAACTCGAACCCAGGCTCCTGGCTCCCTCGCATACTGGCAGGTAGGGATCTTTCCAACTTTTCCCGGGCCCCTTCCTGCCTCAATGCTCTCTTCTGTAAATTGGAAGGTTTGGGCTGGGCTGTTTCCAGAGCCTTCCAGCTCAGACATGTGGCAAATCTGTTTTTCAGGGTCAACTTGGAGGCAGAGCAGAACCGGTGAGCATCAGCATTCCCTGGGAAGCACATGCTGGATTCGGTCCCCAACCTCTACTGCCCTAGTCTGCCGGCCACACCACCTCAGGGCCTGGAGCCTTTGATACTACCTTTAGATCCCTCTGTTCCCTTATCAGCTGCTCCACATCTGCCCAGAGGCCTGCATTTGAATCCTGGCTCTGTGTGCCAGCTGCATGAACTGCTGGGAGGGTGAATGGACAACGTGTGGGCAGTACTGTAATCCGGAAGCCATGCAGGGCTGCAGTCATGTCCTGGTGGACACACCTTGGCCATTCTTCCTATCTCGTGGCTGGATCAGGGCTGAGTCCCCCCGCCCTGCCCGGGGGCAGTACCTGAGGGTGGGGAGCCTGGGGAGCCGGGTGTGGGACTGTCATCCACCAGGCCGAGCTCCCTGTGCAGAGCTCCGTGGCGGACCACACCCAGTGTCCTCTCCCGCTTCTCTCTCGCCGCTCGGAGCTTGGTGATGCTCAGCTTCAGGTCGAGCGGCTCGTCCAGGGAGTGCATGGTGATGGGGGACTGGGGGTGGAAGTGGCAGCAGGCAGTGGGGGTCTTCAGGCAGGAACCTGGGAAAGACAGGAGCTGTGCTGTGACACTGACCCCAGGCTCCTCCACAGGTGGCATTCATTAAAGGCCACAGGAGCAAGGAGGGAGTGAGTGAGGCCATCTGCAGGGGTAGGGAAACCCTCTGAGTGGCCTGGCCTGCAGGTATCATGGAGAGAGTGAGCCAGCCACCTACTCAGAAGCTCCACGTCCACTTCCCGTGAATCTTTTCAGGGAGGCAACACTCATGGTCTCCATTTTGCCTTGAAACTGAGTTTGAGAGACATTGCCTCAGGTCACAGAGCTTGGAAAGGGCAGAGCTAACAGATTTAAGGCCTCGAGCCTAGGTCTTTTCTCTGGAACTCGCTAGTCAAGTCCCAAGAGTCATTTCTGATGGAGCAGGAAGCCACATGGGGACACACGCCTGGTTTGGGCCGAAGACTGAGAACCATGCCAGGAGAGCAAGGTGTGTCCTCCAAGGTGACTGTCAATATTCCTCAGCTGTGCCGGGTACTCATCCATTCCCAGCAGGCAGCTATGATCACCTCTATGGAAACCAGGCTGACACCTTGTCCCAGGCAAGCCTTGCAAAGCCTGGGCCGAGGAACTAGGGCACAGGCAGGAGCCTCACCTCCCAGGTGAGGGACTGAGGAGTGGCACCCACAAGCTACCAGGAGCCAGAGGGCTCTGGGCCGCCACCAGGGGGCAGTTAGGGACTGTGGTCTGGTCAGGCCAGTTGGGGCAGGGTTGGTGAAGGAATAGACCAGCTCTGTCTGGTGGTTAATAAATATGTATGTATATATCATTTTTTGCTGGTGATGATATTATTTTATTATAAGTTCTCATGCTGTAATTTTCATCATTTTCTTAGAACTGCTCACTGGTGTAATTATTTTCACATATAAATGAACTAATAGTATCCACTGACCCAAGAACAAGGTCAATTCTTCATTCCAAACTCAAACTTCATTTTTACAGCAGCAATCTTTGCACATGCGGTGAGATGCTCATAGTGTTCCTTGCATCTGTTCACTGATTATGACACCTTAGAAACCTATCTGTGAAATAAGCTACACGCAGGGCTGGCCGGCTGGTCAGTGCATTAGAGCATGGCTTATAACGCCAAAGTACAAGGTTCCGATTCCTGGTCTGGCCAGCTGTTTAAAAACAAACAAACAAGGCACACTATGAGATCCTCTCTGTCACTCACGGCACCTAGATTTTTACAATTTGATACAAAAGGGAGAACATAGCAAACATAACTAAATACAGTCGTGCCGCATAATGACGTCTTGGTCAACGACAAGACCGCATATGTGATGGGTGTCCCATAAGATTATAATGGTTTCCCGCATAGGCTAGGTGTGCTGCAGGCTACACCATCTAGGTGTGTGTAGGTGCACTCTGATTTTCGCATGACGACAAAATTGCTAACGACACATTTCTCAGAAGGTATCCCTGTCATTACACAACACATGACCGTACTTAGGATATTTCACATGCATGAGTCTCCTTGGGGGCTAGTGTGGCCCACATGTGCAGAGCTGCCCAGAATGCCTTCCATGAGGCAGGACAGCCCCTACACCCTCCTGATCACTTCTCCAACCAAGCTGCTCAGCCACTTAATCCAGTCATCACTCAGTTCCCTTCTCTGCTCATTCATTTACCCACTATCTCCACTTCTGCTGAGACTCTCCAAGCACACGGGGAACAAGACGGTCCCCTCCTTCACTTGAGACCTTCCCAGGATCCCACCCATGCACGGCTAACATCAGAGTGTCTGAGCCCAGGGAGGCTGCCCACCTTTCCAAGGCTGCGTCATCACAGCATGGATAGCCACATATGGCCGAGAGACTGAGGTCTATGACATGTCCCTGTTGGAGCTGTCAGATCTGTTTGGACTTGACCCCCAGGCCATGCATGGGCCAGGGGCTCCCAGTGATGTGAGGGGCATGGGGACCAGAGTCCAGCTGGCAGGTAGGTGGATGATAGCGATGGATGGGCCTGGACCCGCACTGTTCTAGCTGGGCAGGGAGCTGCCCTCTGCCAGACCTCTCCCACCCCATTATGTCTGTCTGTGTGTGTCTGCCTGTCTTTCCACCTGTTTATTTTTAGACACAGGCCCAGTCCAACCTCCCTGAAGCTCTTCTGTGCTGGGAGCCTGGGAGGGGAGGAAGGAAGTAAATATTTATGCTGATTAAGAATTCAGGAGCCAGGAAGGGCTGGTGGCCTGGTCCCTTGGCTGGCCCAGGGCCACAGGCCTCCCTAGCCCCACCTTCCGGAGAAGGGGACCACAGGGCAGGATGGTTTGGGAACTGGGAATTTGAACTGACACTGGCTCTCACTGGCAAAGCTGCCCCAGCAACATCCTTTGGCACCTGCCCTACTCCCCAACCCCAGGCCAGAGGGGGACAGGGAGGAGCCATAGGGTCATCTTGCTCTTAGGACCTGCAGGGGACACTTTCTCCACCTAGAACTGGGAAAGTGCCACGAGGAGCCTGTTTCCCAGGGTGGGGCTAGGCACAGTGCCCAAAGCAGGAGGGGAGACTCCAATGCCCTCCTTAATCAGCAGGCTCAGTCTCCAGAGACCCCCCCCACTTCCTGCCAAGGGAGGTAGGGGTTCATCCCCATGGAAGCCAGAGCCCGGCCAATGGCCAACCTGCCCCCTCCTAAGAAAGGAGAAAGGAGCCATCCCAAAGCCCATACCCTGAAGATCCCCCCCCACCTCAGGCTGGTCCCACCCCAGGGAGAAGACGACCTGTGACTCTACTCCTGTTCTGACCTTGGCCCACCTCCAAGTGTCCCCTTTCGCCCCCACCCCAGCCCATAGCAGCCAGTTCTGGGCTTTGTTTGGCCCTTTGCCCCCCGCCGGGTGAGGAGGGCAGGCAAGAGCCAGGTCCTGCCCCACTAAGAGCCTCTGAGGCCCAGAGATGGGACAGGATGGTCCTGGAACCTGGGAAGGGCCCTGCAGCCCCTCTGCAGGCCAGCCCCACCATCGCCTGATCTGATGACAGCAATTCTCCAAAGGGGGAGGTGGTGACCTGCATTGCTCTGAGAGGGTGGACCCCGAGCCCCTGTCAGTTCCGTCCATCTGGCCCTGGTTTACTGTCCGTCCCTCGCAGTGGGGCGGGCTCCAGGGCAGGAGCTCTCAGTCTCAGCGTAGGCACCCAGCAGACGCTCACTGGGTGCAGCGCCATGTCGGGGGCTGGGGGGCAGAGCGGGCCTGTCCAGCAGTCACCACATCCCTCCGATCCTCCCTGCCTCAGTTTCCCCGCTGGTTAGGTGGTGCCGCGCCTGGCGCCCCGCTTGTGGCGTGGAGAGGCAGGGCCGCAGGTCTCCGAGCGCTCGGTACCGGGACAGACCCACCCGGGACCGTTGGGGGAGGCGCTCTGCCGCGGAGGTCGCGCTACCCGGGGGCGCTGCGGCTCCTCCAGCGGTGAAAGGAACTAATTAGAGCGGAGGGAGCGGGAGGAAGCGGCGGCGGCGAGGGAGGAAGCGCGCAGGGGCGGCCGCGGGGACCACCGGGGCGGCAGGGGCGGGGGGACCGCGCCCCCCTCCCCCGGGGGCGGGGGTCACCCAGAGGGTGGGCTGCGCGGGCCCCGCAGCCGGCCCGAGACAATGGCTGGGGGCGCTGCGGCTCCTCCAGCGGTGAAAGGAACTAATTAGAGCGGAGGGAGCGGGAGGAAGCGGCGGCGGCGAGGGAGGAAGCGCGCAGGGGCGGCCGCGGGGACCACCGGGGCGGCAGGGGCGGGGGGACCGCGCCCCCCTCCCCCGGGGGCG
The DNA here is from genome assembly GCF_000696425.1 of Galeopterus variegatus. Lineage (NCBI taxonomy): Eukaryota > Metazoa > Chordata > Mammalia > Dermoptera > Cynocephalidae > Galeopterus > Galeopterus variegatus. Next base: position 350,895 of record NW_007727079.1, on the reverse strand, counting down.
GGGGTCACCCAGAGGGTGGGCTGGGCGGGCCCCGCAGCCGGCCGGAGACAATGGCTGCTATTGTGCGCCCGCGGCCGCCCCGCACAGACGGCCCCCAGCTGCAGCCCAAGCGCCCCGGGCAGCCCCGACCCGATCCAGCGAGGTAGGCCGGGGAGCCCATCCTCCTGGCAACGGCGGAGGCCCGGCACGCTCGGGGAAACTGAGGCCCAGAAAAAGCACAGAGTCTTCCTCCAGGGCCCCTTGGCCTGCGGTGGGACACAGTAGAAAGGGGGTTAACATCCGTTAAACACCAACCACGTGCCAGGCCCCGTCTATCCATAAATTCACTGAGCCCTCTACAATCCCTCTTGTGAGTAGCTGCTGTCATTTTCCTTGCTGCACGGATGGGTAAACTGAGGCTCAAATCACCAGGCTAATAGAGAGCGGCTGGAATCCTGCTCTGGATGAAGCCCCTCTGTCCCTGCTTAGGGGACAGCAGCTGGCTGGCCCCAAGCCTGTAAGGGTGCCTGTAGAGTGCAGGTGCAGGGTGGGTTTGGGGCTGTGCACACCCACCCCAGAAACCACTCAGAGTATCCCTGGCAGAAGCAGAGAGAGGACTGGCCGTCTGTAGGTGGCAGCTCCATTCCTGCCCACCCCACAGCAGTGTGGGGTCAGGTGAGCAACCACCAGTGTATCAGTGTTATCAAGGCCAATGTGAGGGACATCCCCTTGTTCCTGGGTTAGTTCTGAAACTGCCCCTTTGGTCACCTGTGGCCTGTCCAGCCTAGGACTTGGGGACAAGGACCCAAGATGCAGCTCACAGAAGTCCAGGTGGTCTTATTGAATGGAAAGAGGCCTCCCCTGAACCCGTCAGCTGAGTGCTGTTCCATGGGTGTCCCAGAGTCTGGTGACTGGGACAATCACTTCAGCACTCTGTTCTCACAGATGTGGAAACTGAGGGCCAGAAGGGGAGGCACCTGCCCCAGGTTGCAAAAGTGGGTGGCAAGCCCACAGCTGGCAGCCATGGATGAATATCACAATGACAGTACCCACAGCCAGTTGTCAACAGTCCAGCAACATGCAGCATCTGTTTAGGCAGGTGCTGTTTCATCACCATTTTACAGATGCAAAAACTGAGGCTTAAGGGAATTAAGTGACCTATCCAGGGTCATGCAGCTTGTCTGTGGCAGAGCCAGGTTCCAACCCAAGGTGAGTCTAGAGCCGTGTTCACCATCGGACCCTCCTGTGCTCACGGGTGTGGGGAGGATCAGACAAAGGGGATCAGGCTTGGCACCCCCTCCCTACCCAGGGGCTAGGTATAGACCTAGGAGGGGCAGCAGGGCAGGCAGTGGGTGGGCGCTGAAGGAGCCAGTTGGGGTCGAGGGGCCCACTAGGAGGCTTGGAGAACTGAGGGCATTGTGCTGCCAAAGCAAACGGCCCCACAGCCCCGCATTCCTGGGAACCGACTGCGGCTCTCTACTCTGGCCAAGAGCTCCACCTCCTTGGCCACCCAGCAGTGGGGGGCTGAAGGGCAGGGAAGCCCTGCTGGGGGCCCCAGGCAGGCCTATTCCTCTCAGGGCCCCCCTTACTGACTAGGTAGCAGAGCAGGGCTCCAAATATGGGTCAGACCAGTGGGATCCCCAACCTGGCTCTGCTGCCTTCTGCCCATGTGACCCGGGGGCAAGTCCCCTCCCAGTCTGAGCCTCATCACCCTCACCTTTAAAATGGGATAACAGATATAGGACCCCCACACTGTGTTTCAGGGAGACATCCAGGCAATGCTCAAATCCAATTATTACTCTGTTTCGCATTAGTATGTAACATACAGCACTTAGAACAGTGCTGGGCACACAGTAGGTGCTTCATAAAACTTATTGAGTGAATTGTTGCCATTTTTTTTTTTTTAAAAAGATGACCGGTAAGGGGATCTTAACCCTTGACTTGGTGTTGTCAGCACCACGCTCAGCCAGTGAGCGAACCGGCCATCCCTATATGGGATCCGAACCCAGGGCCTTGGTGTTATCAGCACCACACTCTCCCGAGTGAGCCACGGCCTTTGGCCCATCTATAGCTGTGAGGACAGCTGAGCAGCGGACTGGCCCTCTCCTGTGTACCGACTGACTACCAGTCTCACCCTGAACTGGGAGGATCTGGCTTTTGCCAAGCCTGCTGGCCAGTATGCAACATACACAGGCCTGTGCCCCCCAGAGCTGGCTCTAGCCACCTTCCAGAGCCTGACTGCACCAAAGGAAGGGGGCTGGAAGGCCCTGGAAGGCAGCACAGAGGCCTCGTCCCAGGGCTAGGGGAGGGGCTTATCCTAGGGCCTGGGCCCAGCATGTCCCAGGAGAGGGGCCAGGGCAGGCAGCACTTCCTGGAAGAGTGTGGAGTTTGCCTTCCCTGGGAACCTCTGTCTCAGCAGGCAGCCCCTCCCCCATCCCAAGATGAGCACTCAGCCAGCACTCCAAGATCCCCTGGGAGGGCAGACCCTCACCCAGGGGGGAATGCAAGGGACCCCAGGTGACCCAGCAGCCAGGGTGGAAATCTTTGCTCTCTGCCAGGGGGCCTCGGGAAAGCCCCCAGCTGAGCAGCACCTGACAACAGTGCATGCCAAGAGCCCCAGCTCCAGCATGTTTATAGAGTGTGACCCAGAGTCAGGCTACCTGGACCCAGTCCCCTGTGCCACCCCAACTGTGGTGACAGGTCCCTGCTGCTGTCTCTGAGCCTTGGCTTCCTTATTGGTAACAGAGGCACCATGATAATGGTCCCAGGGATTTGGGGCATCCTGCAGAGCGAGCCTTGGCTCAGTACCTGTCACATAGAAAGTGCCAGAAACTGGTAGCCCTGAGAATTCTTGTTTCTGGTCGGGACTGGGGGTGCCCCAGGCAGTAAGTTGGACCTGCCAAGGTCACTCAGATAGGTCAGGCAGAGCTGACACGGGAAGGTACACCGACTGGCTCCCCCCACGTCCCTCACCAGCCTTGGCTTCCCAGGAGATGCCCCCACCAGATGCACTTCCTTCTCCAATGCCAGCAGGGAGGGTGACCCCAGGCTCAGGGAGCCCCTCACTCACATGCACTCCTACAGATGTACATGGCGGCCTAGCTGCAGGGCCAGCCTGGCATGGAGGCATCCCCTGGTCCTGATGGCTCTGGGCCCCACGCAGCGGCCCCCACCCCCTGCTGCCTGTCCGCCTGCTGCACCTTTGCACAACTATGTCTGGTATTTTCCTGTCTGCCCAGCTTCGGGGGGCGGTGCATGGGGCTCTAAGCACCGCCTGCACTTGGGCCTCAGCCAAAGGCGAGCCCGCCAAGCGGCCCCCACGCCCACCCATTCGGGCTGGGAGGGGAGGGGACAGGAGGGCTGGGCCCAGGCGGCCCAAATCCCTGGGAGGGGCCAGCACTGGGGTGGAGGAGCCAGACAGGGACACACACCCAGCACAGCCAGGCCCAGGCAGCCCAGGCTGTTCTTGGAGAGCTCCACCAGAGCTCTCTGGGCCAGTGTCCCACGGGACATACAGACAGCACATGCAAACGTGTCACACCTGTGCACAAACACACAGGACACAGAGGTAACCCCTTGCTCCAGTGTCAGCATCCAGGACTCAGGAGTCTCAGGTTATGGGGGTGAGTGGGTATGAGGCCCAGTCCCCACAGGGAGGAAATGCTGCACTTCCCAAACAAAGCGTGGCTGCAGGCAGACCCCATAAGCACCTCTAAGTCCTGGGGGGGGTCCATGGCCTACCCCTCCCACCAGCCCAGGACAGGCACCAGGCCCACTCCAGGTACAGGAGGGGGTGGGGCGGGCTCTGGACTTTGGCCTCTTCCTGGCTGCCTCCTTTACCCATTCATTCACACGCTCCAGCACCAGGCACTCTGCACGGCTCTGGGGGCCATGAGGATCCAATGGAACCAGCCCTAAGGGTGCCCAGACCACGGTGGGGCTAAGTCAGGCAGTGAGAAACAGTTATAGGAGTGCGCTGCTCCTGCTGAGGGCTGGGGGCAGATTCTTGCCAGCTGCATGGACATGGAGTAGAGTCTTGGGTGGAAGGACCACGTGGTCTAAAAAAAAATCAGTTTTGTGGGCCAGAACCACCCAACATGGCTCCTGCACCCCATCTCTGTTTGTCCTGATGACCCTGCAAATGAGGTGCTATTCTCCCCATTTTCCAGACGGGGAAAGCTGCTGAGGTCACAGAGCTTGTAAATGGCACAGCTGAGATTTACCTCCAAAGCCCACTCTCTGGACCCAAAGCTGCAGAGGCCCCAACTGAGCCACAGCAAACCTGCCTGTCATGCAGTAGAAAAGGAGGCAGGAGTGGAAGAAGCCCCTCAGGGAGGCTGGGTCAGAGCCTGGAGGGCACTGGGAAGCCATTGAGTGCTCTACACAGAACAGTGCCATCTGCCTTTTCAGCCCCGAGCCTCCTGTCCCCAGGCTCTCCCCTCCCCTCTGTTACCTAATGTTCACCTCTCAGGCACCAGCACCTGCTTCACAACCTCCCTGTCCCCATATTCTCCTTCAGCTGCCACTCCCTTCCTGTCCCCTCCTCCAGCAAGTCTTCCCTGATTCACCCCGTTGGCCTCAGCCTCTCGCAGCTGTACCTGGGCTGTTCTTCCTGGCATCTGAAAGCCTGCTGAGCGAGGATTTACGTCTGTCCCCACACTGCTGAAGGTGGGGCCCTACCCCAGCAGGGCCCTGGGTCCATGTCCTTGCTAATGCATCACTAGCACCACAATGCCACCATTTCTCAAGCATGCTCTGCGTGCCTGGCCTGTGCAGAGCGTCGTTGCACTGCTCCCACCTTCAGCCCCAGGCATTCTTCCCCCAACCCCCGCACCTGGCATTCAGATCCTCCTCCCAAGAAGCAAGGCCTGGAGTGGGCAGGGATAACTCTGGGCCGCCAGGCAGCTCTGAGCCCACGGGGGGTGTTGAAGAGAAGGCCTCACCCACAGACCACTGCCCCATCTCCCACAGCCCAGGCACCAAGCCCACTCCTTCTGCCAGAGTGATCCGACGGCAATGCGAAGACCTGAGGACCCAAAGTCAGAAAACCAGACCTGGCCCGACTGGATGTGGGGCAAGGCCCTGGGCCTCAGTTTCCCCATCTGTGAAAGGAGAGGGCTGGCCTGGAGTAGAACCAGAGCTCGAACATCCTAACCACTCCCCTTATATAGCATCATCCCACCTGCCCTTCATTTCTCCCAAACTTGAGCGTTTGTTGAGTGAATGAGTGAGTGAATCCATTTGTTGTGTCCACCACCCAGGTTGAGGTGGGTAGGTCTGGGTGGGGTGGGAGCTTGAGGCCAAAAGAGGGGAGTGACTTGCCCTAGGTCAAGGTCAGAAGCAGGGCGTGGCCTCTTCCTCCCCGCCTGGCACAAGGGACCCAGGAACAGATGTGCACAAGGGTGGGGCAGCCAATATGGGTATCCTTGGTCAGTTGGGATGACCAGAGGGACCCAGTTCCACCAGCTTTATCTCCTGCCTCTCCCACCCAGCCCTGGCCCAGACCAGAGGCACAGGCACGACCTCTGGACTCCACCCCACACGCTTCTTCCGGGCCCCCCCTGCCACTCTCCCACTCGCTCACTCTGGGCAGCAAAGCAAGACCAGAAGCCAGGACAGCCTGGGTCCTTTTCCTTCCAAATGGAAACACCCTCTGGGCAGGGTCCTCCCAGCCTGGCCTGCTCCAGCTCCTTGGGGTCCAAGGTCCACAGGACCAAGCAGAGTGTCCTCGGGGGTGCTAGAGGCTTGGTCTGGAGGAGGGTGGGGCTGGTAGGCAGACGGCCAGCAGCACTGATGGGGGCTTCAGAACAGGGAGGACAGGGCTGGCCCGTAGCTCACTTGGGATAGTGTGGTGATGATAACACCAAGGCCACGGGTTCGGATCCTATATAGGGATGGCTGGTTAGCTTATTTGGGAGAGTGTGGTACTGACACCACCAAGTCAAGGGTTAAGATCCCCTTCGGCTGAGCCCGTGGCACACTCGGGAGAGTGCGGTGCTGGGAGCACAGCAGCGCTCCCGCCGCGGGATCGGATCCTATATAGGGATGACTGGTGCGCTCACAGCGCTCACTGGCTGAGCGCGGTGCGGCCGGTCTCAAAAAGGAAAAAAAAAAAAAAAAAAACAGGGAGGACAATGGACAGCCCTACAGTCTTGGGGGAGGGGACATCACAACTCAGGACCAGTTGGCCTGGAAGTGTGGGGGCGGAGAGAGGGGGCTCTGGGTGAAGACAGAGTGATCCAGGGGAGAACTGGCCTAGGCAGGCCGGGATTTGCCAGCCGGACCCAGGTGGACGATGCGAGGGAAGGGGGAGGGGCTTCCTCTGGACACGTCTGCCCCCAAGTCATGCCCTTGCAGTGGATGCGGGGGCAGGAGTAGAGTTGGGGGCAGGAGTTGAGCTGGGGAGCAGGAGTGGAGATGGGGGTATTCCCTGCTGAACTGACATTTCAGGGGCCAGGGCCAGACAGCCTAGACTCTGGTTCCCTCTGTCCCTCCCTGACCCTGGGTGACCTTAGGCTAATACCCCATATCGCTCAGAGCATCAGTTTCCCTCCTTACTCTCAGGTCCCAGTGGGGTGCTAGCCTGTGTGCGCACTGAACCAGCAGTGGGGACCCTCTTCTGATGACCAGGACTGTCATCCTAGAGGCTCCCAGCTGAGGGCTGACTCAGTCAGCTTGGCGGTCTCCTGGGGCCTCTGCCAGCTTCCCACCCACCCTTGGCCATGACTGGAGGAGGGGGCCAGGGGCTGGGGCTGGGTCCCCTCCCCGGCAGCCATCTGCCAAGGCTGGAGGACATGTGCACACACATGTCACACACTCACAGGCTGGGTCCCTTCTGTGGTGGGTGCTACCTGGCCTCCCCAAGAGCAGAGACAAAGGGCATGAAGAGTCCAAGCCGCCCACCCTGCAGTCAAAGTACTGGAAGATGATCAGCCAGGGGCATCTGGGGCAGATGCGAGGCCCCCACCCCTCAACAGGAATCACTTCCCATCCCCATGCCTCCAGGCCCCTCCCGGCCTGGCCACCAGCTAACCAGAACCCTCCATCCCAACTTGGTGTGGGGAGAGTGGAAGGCCAGAGCCAGGGCCTCTTCACCTGCGCAGCAAGGACGGCAGGGGGAAGGGTCGCCCAAGTCAGGCCTTTGGGACTCCTTGGGGACCGGGTGTGTGTTGGAGTAAGTTGGAGTCAGGGAGGGTCCCAGAGCTCCCCTGCCCCCTCAGCCTGAGAGGCCCATAGCCCCGGAGCTGGAATGGGGACAGGGGCCTGGGACCCTTGCAGACCTGGGCCAAGCCTTGCCTCCCACCTGCCATGCCCCATGGAGAGGTCTGGAGCCAAGTTGTGGAGGAAGGAAAGACAGCCCAGGGACAGGATGGAGAGTTGGGATGCACTTAGGACACCCTCGAGAGCAGGGTCCCCTGCTAATAATCTCATGCTGGGCAATACACCACTGGCTCCCCAGCCATAGCAGGCCCATTTGCCCTTTCCTCTCCTGAGCCTCAGTTTCCTCGCTTGTCAAACAGGGCTAGGGATAAATGGATCTCTCTCACGAAGTTCATGTGGCAATTTCAGGGGACGGATGTAGACACCTGCAAAGCTCACCAGGCCTTGGAAAGCATTTGTGCCTGTTTGATTTTTTTCTTTTGGTGGTTGGCCGGTACAGGGTACCCTTGACCTTGATGTTATCATCATCATGCTCTAACCAACTGAGCTAGCCAGCCAGCTACGTTGATGTGATTTTTTTCAAGGGGTCCCCTTAGGAGACATTCCCCCCAATGCCGTTCCCTCCCCTGACACACTTCCCTACCCCCAACCCCACCCACCCGCAGACCTAAGGCTGGCGCGTTTATTAGTTGGAGAGACAGCAGGAGCTTACAGGGTTAAGTTGGAGTCAGAAGAGAAACCTCGGTCTATTCTAGGCTGTGCCCCCGAAAAAGACCCCACCACGCCACTAGCAGCAGCAGATTCTTCCCTGTCCCCAGGATCATCAGTGGTCACAACCCTGGCTGATCAGCAGAACACTGGAGGTGCTTTTTAGAAACGCCATACCTGAATCAGAATTCACCGGGGTGAGGCTGAGGCTTGGCCACCACCAGGGTACCAGATGTGTCCAAGAGCCTTGCTAGGGCTGTGGTCCCCACTCCCAGGGCTGGCAGCAGACCAGACAGGGATGGGGGTCCCACCCCCACCTGGCCCTGGTGTTCTCAGGGAGGTGAACCCTCTAGACACATGTCGGGGCCTTGGTCCATCTCTGTGGACCCTTTTACAGCCCCTGGGGGGCAGCCACCAGGCAGAGGGCACAGATGTTCATCTATCTGTCTGGTCTCAGAGGCCCCCTCACAAGCCGGGAGAGAATCCCCTATTAATGAGCACACCGCCCTGCTGGCCAGGGACGCCCCCCCCAGCCCCAAGAAGGGCGTTTATCTGAGTGAAGGGAGGACCACCCAGTACCTTCCACCCAGTACCTCTGGCTTCAGTCATCTGCTGCGAAATATAAAATAACAATCATAACACGGACAGAGGAAGGGATTCAGGGGAAGCTTTACTCTGCAGCCTCAGAAAAGGCAGCCCCTCGGCCCTATTCCATCCAGTTCCAGGCCTCTCCTTTGGAATCTGAATTTCCCCCTCGGGTGAGGGGCCTTCTCAGCCTCCCCTGTGGTGCAGGAACCTGCTGTGGCATCTGGGGCTGAAGCAGCAGCCTCCCCTCCAAGCCCCACCCCAAACGCCTCCCAGAGAGCTCCACTGCAGGCCCCAGCCCCAACATCTGGTCCCCCAGTCACAGCTGTTGCCACCCTCCCTCCTTCACCCTGGGATTGCCCCAGACTCTGCCCAGACTCTGCCCAGCACTGGCCCCCGCCCCCTCGGCCAAGTGCGAAATTCAGATTCCAGGCGAGTGGAGTGGGGTCGATGGAAATGCACATGGGAAAATGTCGTCAGGAAAACACATTCTTCCTTCCATACCACAGCTCAGACCCTGAGAGGATTAGGTGGTGAGAAGACACTCCCACTGCCCGAGGCCAAGGCCAGGCCAGGGGAGGCGGGTGGGGGCTGCAGAGGTGGGGTCCCAGCCTCTCTCCAGGCCCGGAGGAGGGACCTTGGCAGACCTTTGTCTCCCTGCAGGCCAATTCGCCCTGTGGCCCCCCACTCCTACTCCCTGCGAGGGGAGCCTGGGCAGGAGAAGAAATCTCTGTGGCTACCCATTTGCAGCTGGGCTTTTTAGAAACAAAAGCTTTGGGGGGACGCGGTTCACACGATTGTTTAAAATGAGGTTTTGGGATGTCTGTGGCATCCAGTTATTCATACTGGCTCCACCCATGGATAATTGAGAGTTGGTTTTTGTTGGACATACAGCCCCCCACCCCCACCACGCCCAGTCTTCTCATGGGCTCTGGTGCTCTAGCTCACCTTGTTTGACCCCTTGGTCTTATAAATGAGGAAACTGAGGCCTAGAAAGGGGAGGGGCCTGGCCCAAGGACCCCTGGAAATTGGTTGTCTGATCAAGACTGGAGCCGGGGACATCAGAGTCCCAGGCCAGGGAATTTTCACATTCAGTCTCCAGGCTGTGGCCTGGCTCCAGCAAATCCCCAAAAGCCACTGACCCCAAAAGCAGTGGTGCCTGGAAGTGGGTGACTCATTGTCTGGCTTCCCAGGGCACCCCCTCCCCATTGGTGAGGGAGGGACTGGCAGGTGGCCCTGTGTAGAGAGCCAGGAGCAGGCAGAGGCCCCCCAGGGGGCCTGGGCCAGGGTCACACAGGGGCCGAAGAGCCCCAGCTGGAGGGATTTAACACTAAAGGTCAAAGGTCACAGACAGGGAAAGGCGGGCAGGCATAGAGGGTCAGAGGGTCAGAACTAATGGCAGCTCCAGAAAAGAGGGGGAGGGGGGAAAGCAAAGGAAAACAAGGCTGCTTCCAAGGGGTCCCCATCCCCCAAAATCGATATCTAACCCCCTGGCACTGCCTCCTGCTCGGCTGGCTTCACACAGGGCCAAGTTGAACTGGGGGTGGGACATGAAATGGGCTGGGCTGCAGCTTGGCAAGGGGTGTCCTGGGTGGGGCCCCTCCAGGTGCAGCCCCTCCCCCAGCACGGGTCAGGGCCAGCTGGGAGGCCCAGCTTCAGCCCAAGGGGAGGAGGAGCAAAGGGGGAAGGCTCCGAGGTCACCCGGCAGGGGGATGTGTGGGCTGGGCTGGGACAGCTGTGGCACTGTGGCAGGGCTTGGGGAGGGACGGGTGGGTGGGCAGCCTGAGCCTGGGGGCTGCGGAAGGCCCTCAGGGAGCAGAGCAGGTTCTGGGCTCATCCCCCCTTCCCTGCAGGATGCCAGGACACATGGATGGCTGCCTGCTACCGAGAGTGTGAACCTCCAAGGACCACGGCTCAGGCCCTATGCCTGGCCTAGACCAAGACCCACAGGAGCCCAGGCCTTGGCGAGGACCCCAGCTGGCCTGGCTGCCCCTTTGGTGTCAAGCGCTCCCTCCAGAGCCAAGATCTGGGCTGTGATGGCTGGGAGCCCAGGGTTCCTCCCAGTATCCTTTCCAGCTTCCCAGGCTCCAGGGCAGGGCCGGGTAGCTCCTTGCAACCATCGCTTCCCGGCCACCCTCTGGCCGGCTGGGCGGGCCTCCTGGACAGGCAGACAGGAGGCACACTGCCCTGCTGTGGCCTGAGCACCCTGCCGGGCAGGGCAGCGTGCCAAGGCCTCCAGGTGCCAGCTTGGATTCCAGCCCCATACCAGGGGGCCAGCGGGGAGGCAGACGCAGGCATCTCTCTCCCGGGGGATGCACCTGCCTCGCCCCCTCCTCCACCCCCTCCAGACCCACCCTCAGGCGCCTTTGGATACCCCTGCCCTCCCCACCCCGCCCAGCCCCACCTGCCTCGCCCCCTCCTCCACCCCCTCCAGACCCACCCTCAGGCGCCTTTGGATACCCCTGCCCTCCCCACCCTGCCAAGCCCCTCGCCTGCTTCCACCCAGACAGCAGGGAGAAACAAGTGCAGAACGAGACTCCAATCCAGCTCCCGTCCTGACCTCCAGGGACGCCCCGTCCAGGGGCCACGGGAAGGGCCGGGGCTTGCTAGGAGACAGCAGGACGGAGACTTTCCGGGACAAGGGAGGAGGCACCTTTCAAACCCCTTCCTAGGAACAGCCCGGGCGCAGCCGCGGGGAGGGGCGGGGGCCCGGCTGCCCCAGACAACTTCGAGCCCCGACTCCCGGTGTCCCTCTCTCACCTCGCCGGGCGCCCCCACCGCGGCCGCCCAACTTCCCCACTGAAGTTTGCG
>NW_007727079.1:312388-339641 GCF_000696425.1 Galeopterus variegatus | reverse complement strand
TCCCGAGGGCAGCACTAGGACACGGCCCGGAGGTGGCCTGGGGGGGGACCGGGAGGGGGAGCCCGAGACGTACCGCCCTCGGGGAAGCCCGGGGAGGGAGGCGGGCGCGCGGGCCTGGATGAAAAGCCCCGAAGACTGGGAAGATGGAGGAGGTCGCGGCGGCCCAGGGGGCGGGGACCCCTCGCTTCCCCCCGCGGGGTCACCTTGGCCAGACCCCCCGCGGCCCCAGGCGGCGGGAAGGCGGCAGGAATGCCTCTCCGCAGGCCCTGATTTCTCCACCCAGTTCCAGTAACGCGCGGGCAGCGCCGGACGAGCAGAGGCCCCGGCTCCCGATTCAGGGCAGCGCAAACCAGGGTTCGAGGCCCGACTCAGCCCCTCGAGCCCGTCCACCTCGGGCTGGTTCCTGCCTTGCCCTCGGCCTCAATTTCCCTCATGGTGGAATGAGAACGAGGCCCGGCCCTGAGCAATCCCGGCTTGCGCTCTGTCTCTGTGTTGGCCCCAGCCATTGGAACAAGCTGCGTCCTCGAGCCTGAGCGCCGCGGGGGTCCTTGATCCCTCCTGGACCCTCCGCGCCCAGCGTGGTGCCCACGGTTAGTAAGTGCGGTGAGTGGATTCACGCGAGTGCGAAGTCCGCACCGGCTAAGCTGTTTTCTACCTCCGCGTGTTGAAGCACAGACTCGCGTTCTGGAGTGTGTTTTGTTTGGGCTAATCCCGAGCCCCCGCCCAGTTATCTTCTCGCTGCTCTGCTGTCTGGAGGCAAATCCAGGTTCAAAAACATCCCTCCTGATGTTGGCCAACCCCGCCGCTTCGCAGTTGGCCTTGAGAAGACGAAAGGGCGTTATAGAACCAGCGTCTCTATAGGCGACGCGTCTGACTCCGGTTGTGATTACGTCCGTCTTCATTCTGCTTTTGGTGCCCGGGTCCCCATGAGGGCCGGAGGCGCATGGGTCTTGATCACGCAGCATCCCCGGCGCCTTGCACAGAGTAGGCGCACATGACCTGGTGCTCAGATGGACACAGAGCAGGTGCTCGTGACATTGTCGGGTCAATGGGCACATAGTAGGTGCTCATAATCTATTTTTTTTTTTTTAAAGATGACCGGTAAGGGGATCTTAACCCTTGACTTGGTGTTGTCAGCACCATGCTCAGCTAGCGAGCTAACCGGCCATCCCTACATGGGATCCGAACCCGGGGCCTTGTTGTTATCAGCACCGGACTCTCCCGAGTGAGCCACGGGCCGGCCGGATAATCTATTTTGAAGGACACAGATGCTCATTATGTTTTCATCTAATGGACACACATTAGGTGCTCATCACCTAGCGTGTGAACGGGCACACAGTAGGTGCTCATGACCTATTTGTTGATACATGAAAGGAATTTAGGAAGGCCCCTTTGCCCCGAGCAAAGGGCCGGAAGGCGGCGATTTAGAGGTGACCTCCCCCCACCCCCCGCTCCCACCCCACCCCGGTTTCCCGAGAGTGGATAACGTGGAGTGTGGCCAGGTTAAACATTAGCCCGCAGATGGGCCCCGGGGAAGGCCAGCTTCGGGACCTAGTGCTTCCAGGAGGGGGCTGTTAAAGGCCGACTCTTCGGGACCACTGACGAATCAGAGCGTCTGAAGGGGATGGCGAGGTGGTGGCCAGGCTGAGGGCCGCAGAGCGCCCCCTCACTGCGTCGGTATTCGCTGTGACCCAACCGGGAGCGCAGCCCCGCAACCGACCACTTCACGTTGTCTGATCTCAGCCAGGCAGGGATCCAGCCCCAGGGGAATCCAGGTTTATGCAGAAAAGGTACACAAGAGGCTACTTCAAATCTGTTAGCACAAATGCTTATTAAGAGCTTGCAGGATGCCAGGCACTGTGCAAGCGCGGGGACAAATGCAAACAACCTTAGCTGCCTTTGCCCTCATGGATCTTACAGTCCTGCTGGGGAGACAGATCCGGATCAAGTGACCAGAGAAACCAGGTGACTGCGGCGCCATGAGAGAGATTTGACCATAAGAAACTTCACCCTCAGGGCCTTTCTCAGGGTTTGTTTTTCTGCACGTTGCTCCCTTGGAGAGTTCTGACCTGGGATCCCTACCCCCTCCAGATTCCCACGTTTGGATGGTGCATAGTAGTATCTCCTTTCTGAGGCTCTTGTGCAGATTGAATGAGGTACACTCTCGGTACATGCCAATAATCACTGCTAGATGTCAGCCTGGCCCACAGACCCCTTAGCTGTCAGTAAACCCCTAAATTTGGCTATTTGTCTTCTGAAAAACCAACAAGAGTGAAGAATTCTGTCATGTCGGTGGAGCTCACCCAAACACAAACCCCCAATTCTCAGCCAGATCAGTTTTTTCTCTCCACCAGACCTTCTCATTATTCGCAACAATCCTGAGGGTGGGTCCTATTATTCTCATTTTACAGAGGAGGAAACTGAGGCACAGAGAAATTAATTAACTTGGCTGAGATTTTATAAGCTAGTAAGAGGCATAGTCCACATTGCAATCTCAGTTGGTCTGAGGTCTGATTCCAAAGTCTGTGCTCTGATCTACTACCTCCCTGGGGCATCAGGTAGCTGGCAAGGTAGAGGACGGGGGCATCGAAGAGGGCCAGGCCCTGAGCTGTTTTCTATGGGGTCTGCTTTTCCTGGGAGGCAGCACCTGCCATAGCACTCAGGCCAGTTCTGGATTCCTCCTTCCTGATGAAAGGCGAACAAGGAGGGATGCCCTCCTTGCCATCATGCTGGGCTTTCTCCCCTCCAAGAGTTCTTGCTCTGAGCACCCATCCTTCCTGTGTGCTCAGGGTAAGGACTCTTGGATGGAGGATGGTATCTCCTATTAGACTGTAAGTTCCCTAAGGATTAGGACACAGGGACATCGTCTACTTTGCCACTCTCCCTGCAGGGTCCTGCAAAGCGCCTGGCATATAGTAAATGTTTCCTAAATATTGCTGATTAATATATTTTGGGGCTGAACTTTGTTCTCTAATCCTTCACCAATAAACATCTCCTAGGTTCCCATTCACTCAACAGATGCTTATTAAGGTCCTATTATATGTTCATTCAATATGTTATTATTGAAGGCCTACTGTGTGCATTAAGATACTATTATGTGTTCATTCAACACATTATTGAAGGCCTACTGTGTGCACTGAGTTAGGCAACCCCACCCATGCCTTGGAGGAGATCTCTCCATCTAGTGGGGACCCCTCACCTGTCAGAACCCAGAGAAGACTGCAAGGAGGGTGTCCTGCACAATGTAGGAACTCAGTAAATGGCTCTTCAATTAATGCACAATGCTAAGTCCAGCAGGAAATCAGTGGTGTGGGTACAGTCCCTGTCATTTTAGAGCCTGACCTGAGAGTGACTAATACCAGACAACATAAAGAAGTCAGCCCTAAGACCCACCTTGCAAATGTCGGAGAGATGATAAGAACCAGGATGGATAGATGGCGGCATGTCCTGAACTCCAGCCCTTGACCTCTTGGTCAAGCCCTCCAACCTCTCTGAGCCTCGGTTTCCCTCTCTGTGAGATGGCAGTCCTCAAGGTGCCTATCACCACAGGGCTGTGTGAGACTCAGGGGAGAGCACCCAGAAAGGCTTCCACAGGCGCCTGGTGGGGAGAAAGAGTTCAACAAATGGAAGCTATTATTATTAATGAAGCCTGCAACCCAGTGTGAGCAGGGCCCTGGCACAAGCAAGGAGTGATGGAGGGAGTGAGATCAGGATGACTTATTAACCTTGAATTGGCGGCCTAGTGAGTGTCTCTCCCCATTGGCGCTGGCTTGCTGAGCCTGCAAGGCTGGGGCTGTCTATGGGTGGGGTGTTTATTCTGGGAAGCAGCCCTGGCTGCTCCTCATCGCCTGCTCCAGGAAGAAAGGAGGGCTTCGAGTCACAGCCTGGCATGTGCAACGCAGTGCAACCTGCCTTCAAGGTCCAATGCTAAAAATGCCCAGGAGGCACAGCCCCAGGGTGCCAGCTGGGTCTTGCAGGTTTGGGACACACTCTCCCTGAAGGACTTATCTGAACCCCAAGAAACCTGTCCTGGAGAGCCTGAGATGCTCAGATTTGGAGGGCTGGAAACTGGGCCCTGGGTGTCAGAGCAGAGATGAGGCTCCTGGGCAAAGGGTGAGGGTGGGGAGTGACATCGGAGGTGGGGATATCCACACTGGGTGCGCTGACCCCAGAAGATTCCCTGGGCTCCATCAGGGCTGGCTCCATGGACACACGACCTGTGCGGTCGCACAGGACTGGCTCTTAGAAGAACCCGCGCTTGGTTGAATGTTCTACTGTTACTGTCTTGAAATTCTTATTCATTTTTTAACACGGGGCCCCGCATTTTCATTTCGCATTTTGCAGCCTGTCCTACCTTCATGCTTTGGTTCCCTCTGGTATGTAGTTTCTTCCTCGCATCGGGGCGTTCAGACCCAGACCCAACCCTCAGCCAAGTACAGCAAGGCAGGAGTGCCTTAGGTAAGCCCCATTTCCTGAAAGGCAGTGAGGGACAAGCACCTGCCCCTCCCACCCCCCACCACCCACCACCCATCATCTAAAGGGACAAATCTTCCCGGAAGAGCCCGTGGCCGGCGGTGTGATCCTGGGTAAGTCACTCCACTATTCTGAGCTTCTAGGTATAACATTGTACTTCCCTCAGTTGAACTGTTGGGAAGTATAGAAGAGATGGTTCATATCAAGGATACAGTGCCTGACACAGAATAAGCAGTCATAAAACTAGAACTATTACTATATTTTTAAAATGAGGATTATTACAGGCGCTAACTTTGAAGGGAGGGGAGGGTCTACCCTGGATCCCTACGGACCCGCCCCAGGAAGGAGAAGCCGCCCCTCCCCCAACCCCTCCCCTCCTGTCTTCCGAGGGAGGAGACCCCCCGGGGCAGGGACGAGGGGGCGGAGGAGCGGGAGCGACACATTTTTGAGTCGTGACCAAGTGGAAACTCCCTCCCCGAGGCGGAAGCCGGGGGCGCCCCACTGGGGCCCGATCCTCCGCCGGGGCGGGATCCCAAGCCCGGGGGCGGGGCGCCACGGGTGACCCAGGCCCCGCCCCTCACCCGCCTCATGAATATGAATGACCGGCTGGGGAACGGGAAGGTGAGCCGGCCCCAGTCTGCTTGGCTCCGCCCCCGCTAAGGGTACGCGACCGGAGGGGCGTGGCCTGCCCCGGACTCCCCGCCCCGTGAGGGGCCTTCTTCCGGCCTGCGCGCCCCGGGCGTGACCTCGCGGGGGCGCGCCGCAGCCGGCCCGCGGGGGGCGCCTGCCGACCCCGCGCAGGTGGCGCCGTCCTTTGTACCCCTTCCCGGCGGCTTCAGTCCCCGGCAGGCAGGCTTGCAGGCGCGCCTGGAGTCGTTTATTCATTCAGGCGCTGGGGACACAGCGATGAAAAGTAGCACAGGCCTGTCCTCGTGGGGCTTACGTCTAGCCTGTCAGATGAGTGCGGGGGGACCCGCTGAGAAGGTAACTTGAGGCAAGATCTGAAGCAAGTGAAAGAACAAGCCATGTGGGGAAACTAACAAAAGAACGTTCGAGAAAGAAAGCGCATTCCAGGAGGAGGGAACAGGAGGAACAGGTCATTGAGGCTGGTGTGGCTGGAGTGGGGGAAGGGAGGCGATAAAGAGGATGAAATAATGATAATAATAGCTCCTGTTTTTGAGCAGATGCCAGGCAACATGCTAAGTGCTTTATGCATATTATTTCCTTTCATTCTCAGGACGACCTAGAGGTGGACGCTACCCTTATCCTAGGAATGCAGGCTCAGGGAGGTTAATAATTTGCCCAAGGCCACACAGCTTAGAAGTGGCCAGACCACCACTAGAACCCAAGGAGACTGATGACATGGCCTGAAACACACCCGGGAGACCAAGGGTGGGATGACCTTGACCAGAACAGGTCCTCACGCTGTGCATCGGTTTCCTACCAAAGTGCTGGGGGAGAGGGCGGTGACTGATTTCCTGAAGTGAAGGATGGGCAGGCAGGAGGGCCCTTTTTGCTGCCGGTCAGCCTAAGAGCCGGCCTGCCTTAATGGACAGCAGGAAATAGGGGCCCTGAAACCCAGACTGAAATCAGTGTGTAGAACAAGGGGGTTGCAGAGCCTTCACGGATGTATGTTCTCCCGGGAGATGCTTTTGTTGTCTGGGAAACACTTGTCACCTCTCCAAGCTCTGGAGCAGGTACAAGTGGCTCCAGGGAGGGAGGGCAGAAGGGTGGGAGCTGGGAAGAGGCCGCTTCTGGTGGCTAGGGAGAGGGAGTGGGTGGGGGGGAGGCCGGTATAGCTGAGTGCTCAGGGGCAGTAACAAAGGCAGTGTCATCCAGGCAGGCTGCGTCTGCCCGCCAGCAACTGCAGAACAAGCAGAATTACCCAGACATCCCTCGGAGCCAGGAGAGATTAAAACACACACACAAAACCCACCCAATGCTACCTGCTGCCCAGGTGAGGTTGGCAGGTGAGATTGACCTCAGGATTGGGCTCTGCCGGCTGTGCTGATGGCTTCTCTGCAGTGAGGAGGGGGGAGAGGTGCTTTCTTGCTCATGTGAAAAGGGGTCTGTTCCTCTGTTCTCAAAGCACCAAAGGTCTGGGGATCTCTAATGGTAACAGGGATGGCGAGTCTTCTAGAATTTGCCCCTTCTCCAGTCTGGCGCAGCTTCCAGTTGTGACCTTCAGGCTTTGGTGTGAAATGCGGTTGGGTTAGAAGTGGGACCCAGCCCTCTGTGTCAAAGGAGCTGGGCTGTTACATGAGCCCATGCTTCAGGTCGCCAGTGAATCTGAAGTCCTGGTGGAACAGGACCAAAGTGAAACTTACTGTCAGGCCCATTTTTTTTTTTTTTTTTTATTTTTTTTAATTTTTTTAAAAGATGACCGGTAAGGGGATCTCAACCCTTGACTTGGTGTTGGAGGGAACAGGAGGAACAGGTCATTGAGGCTGGTGTGGCAGTCTGGGGATCTCTAATGGTAACAGGGATGGCGAGTCTTCTAGAATTTGCCCCTTCTCCAGTCTGGCGCAGCTTCCAGTTGTGACCTTCAGGCTTTGGTGTGAAATGCGGTTGGGTTAGAAGTGGGACCCAGCCCTCTGTGTCAAAGGAGCTGGGCTGTTACATGAGCCCATGCTTCAGGTCGCCAGTGAATCTGAAGTCCTGGTGGAACAGGACCAAAGTGAAACTTACTGTCAGGCCCATTTTTTTTTTTTTTTTTTATTTTTTTTAATTTTTTTAAAAGATGACCGGTAAGGGGATCTCAACCCTTGACTTGGTGTTGTCAGCACCCCGCTCAGCCAGTGAGCGAACCGGCCATCCCTATATGGGATCCGAACCCGTGGCCTTGGTGTTATCAGCACCGCACTCTCCCGAGTGAGCCACGGGCCGGCCCTGTCAGGCCCATTTTGAGATGGAGGCTCAGCAAAGTTAAGTGGTTCACCCAAGAGCACACAGCTATAAAGTAGCAGAGATGGGATTCAAGTCCACCTTGTTTGACTCCAGAGCCCAAGCACTGTCCCTCAGGGGGCTGATTCATCCCAACAGAGAGGAAATACTTTGGCCTCATGCTTGCCAAAGTGGTTCCTTGCTCAGAGACCCACAACCACACACACTCTGGGGGTGCATAGGGACAGTGGAGAGGATAATGACCAAAGGGGACAGAGACACTTTCAGCTTTTTCTTCTTCTCAGCCACGCAGTCCCTGTACCTTGTCCCCAGGCCTTTGCATCTGGGATGAATCAGTCTCTTCTCAGGTGGGTTTGATACAGATGGTGCTAGAGGCATTTTAGGGGGTGCTGGCAGTATCATCCAGCCAGGGACTTCCTCCTGTGTGAAGTGTGGGACTTGGGTCTTGGATCGGGGCACATTGGGTTCATGTCCCACCCGGGCACTTGGAACCCCTCTGCATACCCTGGCCTTGAACTGAAGGAGCAGCTGGAGCTATAGCCACTGGGCAGGTGGGCTGTAAGTGCAGGGTGCTGGGGTGGAGGGTGGTTGGTGGGGGCAGGGACTCCATGGGTGGCCACAGTGAGGCCTCAGGCCACACAGATGAGTCATGGGGCTCCTATGTACAGAGAGGGCCAAAAGTGATGCAGAGCCTGTGGGAAACAGTCACCCTGTGCATTGTTGCAGACTGAGCTGGGCCCTAGTTCCCTCCATAGTATGCGCCTCCCAGGGCTATCAAACTGGACGTGCTGGAAGTCCAGGACAGCATTTTTAACAAGCTCCTCAAGAGATTGCGATGCTCTAACTAAACCTTGAAAACCAGTGTCCTGGACCTCTCAGCTGGGCAGCCACAAGAAACCCCTTCCGGAGCCTTCCAGAGATTGGAGACTGGTCTGCATAATTGTTTTCCATGACTGGATTTAAACACATTCTAATCGCTGCCAGAGCACTGTCATCTGCCGAGCTTGTCCCCTGTTTAAAATAAATGTAGTCTCAAGCTGTGGCCCTGTCTCCAAACCTCCCCTGCGAAGTTTCTCAAAAGAGTAGGCCACCCGGGTCACCCCCTCACTCTTGGTCCACACGGGCTTTCTTCCTTGCTCTGTCCTCAACTGTCCCAACAGTGGTAGTTCACACCGAGACCTTTCAGCTGAGACTCCAACAGCGATTGGCTTTTCCTTCATGGTTCTGCCCACCTCCTAAATCCCTCTAGGGTTTGCACCGCCCTCCCCTCTGCCTGTGGCACCCGAAAACTGACTAATCCCTAAGGTTATCTCCTTGGAACTCTTTTTTTTTTTTTTTTTTTTTTTTTTTTTGGCGACTGGTAGATACAGGGATTGAACCCTGGACTTTGATGTTACCAGCACCACCGTTCTAACCACTGAACAAACCTGCCAGGCTTCCTTGGACCTCCTTTGCTTGACACCATTCCTCAGTGGAAGACACAAAATGAGCGGAACCCCCATCTCTGCTGAAAAGAGTTCCTGCCATTTATTTTTAGGATCCGAACCCGTGGCCTTGGTGTTATGAGCACTGCACTCTCCCAAGTGAGCCACAGGCCGGCCCAAGTTCCTGCCATTTAAATTTGACCTCTGGGACACAATGGGCCTACATTTTTAGGGACTTGCTTGCTATCTCCCCTTGGCTAACCCACTGCAGCTCTTCCAAATAGACTGATTTCAGGAGAATCTGGCTACACCTGTCACCTTGGGGTGGTCCAGCCCATCTGGGTTGTGCATGGGTCCTTCCTGATGCTGCATGCCCTGGTAGAGGAAAGAGTGCCATTTTTTTTTTTTTTTTTTTTAAAGATGACCGGTAAGGAAAAACAAAATTATGTGAGTACTTAGATGGTTGAGTTGAAGAGACTTTAATAAAGAGACTATTTGCATTAAGAGTGAACAAGTTAAGGTGACCAACAAGGGACATTAAGGCACACAGAGATTAGCAATTGTGGAAAGTCGTCACTGCTCCTGCACATGAAGGGGCAAAGGAAGCAAACAGTGTACTGAAGCCCAGTGAGAGATGGACCTGTGGAGGGCAAGCCAATATCTACAGTAATAGAAGGACATAAATGTCACCAAACCCATGGCATGGAACAGGAAGGGAGCAGGAAAATGCCCCAGCTTCTCTGTCCTCTCACCTAAAATCTGCTGGTGCCATTCACTGGCTAATGCCAATGAGAAGATGAGGTCAAGGGGGCCCAGATGAATGGTCTATCAGTTCAGGCTCATGGAGCTCAGAGTAGAGCATAAAATGTCAGGGGGGAATTGGAAAGGCAAAAGGGAAGAGGCTTTGTGTTGAGAGAGCCTACTTGCCTACCAGATGTTCTTTCTCCCATTTTTAGCCGGATTCCATTTTGGTTTTAGGCAACATTGAAGTCTGTACAAAGTGCAGTGGGAAATGCGGTCCCGTGCTTGTCAATGGGACTGGGTATTAGCCACACCTCCACGTGTGCTTAGTCTTAACTCACCCTGCTTTGCTTAACATGAAGTCATGAAGTTTTTTGTTTTCTTACTAAGCCCCTCTTTTATGCCTATTTCTGATCTTGCTGTTCTTTTGCTTCTCTCTCCCTAACTTGCTTATCCAAATTTATACTCTGCCTTGTTATATACACCAATCTCTGATAGCATTATAAAAGTAACATCCTTACCAGATATATTTGTAATGGGCACCACAGTTCGAAACTAATATCAAGAGATGACAAGGGGAACAATCTGGCTTTACTGGTGGCTGAGAGACCATCATGTTTTGGGGTGAAACTGGCCATCCCTGTATAGGACCCGAACCCACAGCCTTGGTGTTATCAGCACCGCACTCTACCGAGTGAGCCACGGGCCGGCCCAAAGAGTGCCATTTTTTTTTTTTTTTTTTTTTAAAAAGATGACCGGTAAGGGGATCTTAACCCTTGACTTGGTGTTGTCAGCACCACGTTCACCCAGCGAGCAAACTGGCCATCCCTGTATAGGACCCGAACCCACAGCCTTGGTGTTATCAGCACCGCACTCTACCGAGTGAGCCACGGGCCGGCCCAAAGAGTGCCATTTTTAAGGGACCCATCTGAGTAGCCAGGCCACCCTGATGGAAGCTTCTGACTTATTTTTGACAAATAGGGCTGGCTCATTTTCCTGAGCACCCCCTGAGCCCCCAGTGTTCTAGTGTCCTCAAGGGCTCTTTGCACCATTCCCTGTCCCTCCCCCTCCCCAGGCTGGTTCTGCTTCTGCATCTGTGGCATCTCTCATGCCTGTCCCTCTTTAGGGGTCTCTGAAACTCCACAGTGGCCTGCCCACTCTTCTGGGAGCCCCCACAGCAAGCTGGGCCAGGCACTGTGCCCAGGGACATCAGCTGAAAGGGCAGGATGCCTTCTGGACCATCCATGGGTCACCTGCTTAGAGACCTGCCTGGCTTTCCTCCAACTATGTGAGTGTCCATGCAGTGCTGGGCCAAAGCCCCTGTCCAGAGTCAGGTGTCTTGTTTCGGTTCCTAGTTTTGCCCCCACCAGCCTTATGACCTGACAGATTCCTTGAGCCCTCTGTGTTTTGGTTTCCTGGTCTATAACATCAAGGCTGCTAATAAAAGTCCTATTTCACAAGGCTCTTGTGAGGATTGACATGACATGACCTTGCCTTGAAAAGTCCTTGGCACACTGTGTGTGTGTGTGTGTGTGTGTGTGTGTGATTTATTTATTTATTTATTTATTTATTTATTTATTTATTTATTTTTGTCTTTTGTCTTTTATTTATTTATTTATTTATTTATTTATTTATTTATTTATTTATTTATTTATTTATTTATTTATTTATTTATTTATTTATTTATTTATTTATTTATTTATTTATTTATTTATTTATTTATTTATTTATTTATTTATTTATTTATTTATTTATTTATTTATTTATTTATTTATTTATTTATTTATTTATTTATTTATTTATTTATTTATTTATTTATTTATTTATTTATTTATTTATTTATTTATTTATTTATTTATTTATTTATTTATTTATTTATTTATTTATTTATTTATTTATTTATTTATTTATTTATTTATTTATTTATTTATTTATTTATTTATTTATTTATTTATTTATTTATTTATTTATTTATTTATTTTTGTCTTTTGTCTTTTTTCCGTGTCCGGCAACGGATCGCAACCCTCAGTGTTGCCCCCGTACCGGACCGGGGACCGGCAACGGGATCGCAAGCCTCGGTGTTGCTCCCGCGCCTCGCTCAGCCAGTGAGCAGGAGCCGGTCTGCATGTGGGATCCGAACCCTCGGACGGGAGCGCCGCCGCGCTTCCCAAGCAGCGCACTATCCAGTGCGCCACCGGGCCGGCCCTTTATTTATTTATTTTTGAGTGGCTAGTCAGTATGGGATCTGAACCCTTGACCTTGGTGTTGTAACACCACACTCTGAATGAGCTAAACAGCCAGCCCTACGTTGGCACACAATATTGCTTGACTGAATTATTGCATTTAATCCTCAAAATCACCGTATTGAGGTAGATCATCACCATCATGCCCATATTGCAGATGACACGAGGGAGGCTCAGAGAAGCCAAGTGGTTTGCCCAGGAGCACACAGCTGTAAAGCAGCAGGGGCGGGATTCAGGTCTGGACTGTCGGTGCACAGTCATGGCTTCTAACCATCCTTCTACCCCAGTCCTGCCATCCTCTCTTGGTTCTCTTGCTTCCTCATCTTCTCATTCATTCATTCAACATATATTTATTGTGTGCCTGCCTGCTCCCAGAGGATGTAGCGGCGAAGGAGCAGATGAAGCTCTGTCCTCATACAGCTGACATCTTAGTGGGGACAGATGGGAAGAGAGGTACAGGAATATGTCCAAGACCTGTCTTCCTCTCTGTCTGCCCCTGGGCACAGGCCAAGACTCCCCCACCCGGCTTTCCCACTGCTCCTTGTACACAAAGGCTTTTGGGCAGTAGGCATTGGCCAAATTGGTCTAAATTTGAGTTTGACCCTTGTGAAGTAGGAACTGATTCACAGCAAAACCTAATGTAGGGTTTGAAGGCACTGGGATCCCCAGGGAGCAGGGGCAGATTGGGCATGGAGGGACCGGGGCTGCAGTTGGGCACACGGGCCAGGCCGGCAGCAAGCGCGTCACCTCGAGGAAGCCATTCAATGCTGTCCTCTGCCTGGGTCATCTCTGAGTTCATGCCAGGCTCTCTAACAGCACCCTCTGATTTACCAAGGTCCCCTCTGTGACCCATGATTCTCCCCACCAAGAGGTGTGCCTGGTCCCATTTGGGCTTAGGAGGAAAAAGACCTCAGAAGAGGATCTGAATAGTGGTTGTTGGGGTCAAAAGATCAAGAGTTTTTTCCATTGACCTTAGCACACCTGGCCTCAGCACTATGTTTACTGAGGCAAATGCTGCATTAAAATTAGCCAGCTTTATCGGTGAGATACCACAGTGAGATGCTCCTGTACACCCCTAGGGTGGCTAGAATAATAATGGAAAACAAGTGTTGCTGAGGAAGCAGAGGAATTGGAACCCTCATGCACTGCTGGTGGGACTGTAAAATGGTACAGCCACTTTGAAACAGCTTGGCAGTTCCTCAAAGCGTTAAACATAGAGATACTATTTGACCCAGCAATACCACTCCTAGGTATATACTCAAGAGATGTGAAAACATGCCCACACAAAAACTTGTCCGGGAATGTTCCCAGCAGCATTATTCTTAATAGCCAAAATATGGAAACAACCCAAGTATCCATCAATGAATGGAAGGATAAACAAACTGGGGTCTATCCATATAACGGAATATTATTCAGTCATAAAAAGGAATAAAGCACTGATCCATGCTACAACCCACATGAACTTGGAAAACATTACGCTAAATGAAAGAAACCAGACACAAAAGACTGCATGTGCGTCTTGTATGGTTCTGTTTATATGAAATGTCCAGAATAGGTGAATCCATAGAGACAGATAGTAGATTAGCGGTTGCCTGGGGCTGGAGGTGGTGGTGCTGGGACTAAGGAGTGACTGCCAAGCAGGGATTGTTTTTGGGGTGATGAAAATGTTCCAACATTGATTGTGGTGATGGATGCACAATCTTGCCAACATACTGAAAACCACTGAATTGTGTACTGTGGTGTAATTTTAAAGTGGTGAATTGTATGGTATGTGAATTATATCTCAATAAAGCTTTTACCAAAAAACATTAGCCAGACTTCCCTGCTTTAATGCTGGCAGAAGGCACAAGATGAGGACACAAGAACTTGCTTGGTGCTTGGGGTTATAATGCTGTAGTTCTCGTGAAATGGTCACCAAGAAGTGACCAGACGGAGGAGACTTCCGTTCCACCTGAGGCCTCAGCTTACGTGTGACCGCCTGAGAGAGGCCTTCCCACCCCAGGACCTTCCCTTTGTCCCTTTGCCATCTGTCTCAGCCCTTATTTCTTCCTTTTTTTTTTTTTTTTGGTGGCTGGCCAGTATGGGGATCTGAACCCTTGGCCTTGGTGTTAACACTGCGCTGTAACCAACTGAACTAACCAGCCAGCCCCGTTTCTTCTTTTCCAGCTCTCTCCACACTTGGAATTCTTTCTTTCCTGTCTTTGGACTGATTTCGTCTGGCTCTTGCTTGACAGAGTTCCATGAGTTCCATGAGGTCTGTATCTTGTTCACCACATAGTAGGTGCTCAATAAGTCCCCACTGAATGAATGAGCCCATATCTATTGATAACAGCTGTGAGCATGCTGGGGTTGGTCCAGGCTGGCGTCAGTGCTTGGGGCAGGGAGGGAGTGAGCAGGGGGTGTTTCCAGCCCCAGTGGCTTTCTCTCTCTCTCTTTCTCTCTGTTCCAGTTCCAGGAGAATGTCTCTGGAAAGGAAGCCCAAAGCCTGGTCTGGCTGGGGAGAGGCAGAGGCAAGAGGGGCGGGCGTGTGGCCGGCTGGGGCCCCGGGGAGGAAGTCTGCAGCCCCAGGCTGCCGAGGGCGTGGCGTCTGTGTTTGCACCTTTGGAATGCGGCTGATTCACTCAGGGGGGGAGCCATGTGCCGCCGCTGCGCCGCCACCACTGCCTTGGATCTGACATCTGGAGGCTGAATTCCAGGAGGAGAGAGACGGATTCCTATAAGCAGATGCCAACTTTGAAGGTCAAATAGAGAGATGGAACTGCTTCAGGAGGGGGCCGAGAGAGGGTCCAACACCCCCTCCAATGTATGGCAGAGAGGTGAGGAGGCCCCATCCCAGCCTTACCCCGCCCCTGAGCTACCAGAGCCTCAGTGGGGACAGCCTGGGGCAGGGGAAAGAGCCGGACCTCTGCAGTCAGACCTGAGTTCAAAGACCAGCTCGTATAACTGCAAAGGTCAAGGGCCGAGCTGGGTTCAGTGCTCAGTGATGTCGCTGGAACTCTGGCTTGCATCTCATGGCCAAGTCGCCTCCATGTTTCCTTCACTGTCAGGCCTGCGCTGCCCAAAGGGAGACCCTGGCATTGCAGGCCTGCAGACTCCCATGGGCTCCAGCAAGACCCTAGGCTTGTCTCTCATTGGCCAGAATTGGGTCCCAACTCATCCCTAAAGGGATCACCATGTCACTGATTGGAAGGGTCTGGGCCAGGAGCACGCCCCAGCACAGGGCTGAAGTCCCCTAGAGCCACATGGAGAAAGTGGGAGTGAATGGTCCCCCAAAGGAGCTCTGCTAAGCTGCCTCCACAGCACTGGCGACCCGGCATTGTGCCAGGGACTGTGCTTGGCTTTACGGGCTTTTACCTACCAGGGTGAACCTTTGGTTAATTTTCTCTCTTAAGCTCTCAGAAGCTCATTTTCTTCATCTGTGAAATCTCTTAGGATTCCTTTAAGGCTTGGATGAGACAGTGCACACAAATCCCCTGGCACATGCCTGGCCAGAGGAGGCGCGGTGATAACTAACGTCTCGTTCCCCTTCTCTTCCTACATCTAGGTTCTGTACGATCTGCCCGGGACTGGAAGGAGGCTGTGTGTGCTCATGTGTGTGCACAGGCATGTGTGTTCATGTGTGTGCGTGTGTGCACAGGCGTGTGTGTGTGTGTGTGCGTGCATGCATGCGGCAGCAGCCCCTTTCTGTTCCCTGAGGAGTTTGTATGGTTTGATTTCTCCCCCAGAGGGTTACACAGGAGACAGTGGAGGCAGGAGGGGTAGGAAAGGGTCAAAGGGAGGAGGACATGCCCAGTGAGTGGGTCTCAGCTGCGGGGCTGCAGGTTCAGGCCTACCCCTGGGAGGTACCTCCCTGTACCCTCAGCTCCACCTGGGGCTGGAGGAGGGTCCCAGGTGTCCTCCCCTCCAAGGAGCTGCTGCCTCTGTCCCTCCCAGACACTCAGGAGCGTGTCTGGTCATCTGACATTGGAGGGTCCCCTAATAAGCCTTGCTGATCACCTGTGTTCTCTCTCCTGGAACCCTGCAACCGGGGGGTGGGGTTGGGCCAGAAGGGGAAGGGGTTTCTCAGAAGAGGAGACCCAGTGCCCAGAGTCAGGGCCTCTGGACACCTCGGGAGAATCCTGGAGCTTCTAGGAGGTGGAGAGCAAGCTGGCTCGAGGCTTTCTCTTGCTCTATGGGAACGCCAAAGTAAAGCACCTCCTAGAATTTGCATGGGGTAGTGGGGTGTCAGAAAGGTGCACTGTCCCCCTGGGCTCAGCAACCTCCACTCCCGCCATTCCCACCAGCCCTGCTTGGGGTCACACCCCTGAGCCACCACAGGTTTGTGGGGGCATGCCCATTCCCACCTCACCACCCAAGTCCTCCCAACTCAGCTCAATCCCCGCCTCTTCCAAGTCTTTTGGACTGACTACTGGATCCATGGTTATTCTGGTCTTGATGTCCATGGGTTCAGTGGAGCTTAATGGGGACACTCCATGGGCCAGTGGGGCAATCAGTGGTTCCTGTTTGACCCTACAGCCATTGGTCGCTTGCCTACATCCTGCACGCACCGATGACCACTCTCCTCCACAGTCCTCCCAGGCTCTGCTGGGACCACACTGCTCCGTCTCTTCTGGTGTCAAGCAGTTTTTTCAACGCATTTATCTGATCTCTTCCATTATACGACAGACTCCCTGAAGATGAAGGATGTACTAATGAGAGCTACATTTTCTGAGTTGTAAGTGCTTTTTAAAAATTGAGATACAATTCACATTCCATCAAGTTCACCCTTTTAAAGTGTACAATCAGTGGTTTTGAGTGTCTTTGCAGAGTAGTGCAACCATCACCACCATCTAATTCCAGAACACTTTCATCACCCTAAAAAGAAACCCTGTTTCCATTAAGCAGCTGCTCTCCTTTCTTCCCTCCTCCCAGCCCCTGGCAACCACCAATCCACTTTCTGTCTCTGTGGATTTGCCTATTCTGGACATTTCAAATAAATATGTGGTCTTTTGTGACTGTGTTCTTCCACTTAACGTATGTTATTGAGGTGCATCCATATCTAGTATGGATCAGTACCCTGTTCCCTTTTAAGGCTGACTAATATTCTACTGTATGGTTATATCACACTTGGCGGCCACTGATGGCCATTTGGGTTGTTTCCACCTTTTGGCTGTTAGAAATGATGCGGCTGTGAGCATTTCTATGTGAGTTTCTGTGTGGATGTAGGTTTTCAATCTTTAAAGGCTTTTTGAAAAACACCTGGTTTAAATCCTCACAACAACTGCGTACTGCAGGTACTGGCATTAGCTCTCTCCTGCATATGAGGAAACCAAGGCACAGAGAGGTGAGTCCAGGTCACACGGCCCGAGGCTCAGGAGCTGTGATTGTGTGGTTCATATCCACCAGGCTTCCTGCAATGCCACAGTTAGTGTTACTTACCGACTCTTTAAACGGGGCCACACCAACCTCAAACTTCAGAAACCTCTGCCATCTGTCAAGGTGAGTGCTGGCTCAGTGTTGATTCTGCAGCCCCAGAGAAGGTCCCTCCTGTGGAATCATCGTGCCAGATCTAGGGCCCACGCTTTCCCTGGTTTCCTGTGGATGCTGTTCTCAGCCTGCCCCACCTCAAGGGGCAGCAAGTCCCAAACATCACTGGCCCTTTTGTGGGTCTGTGACTGCTTCCTGTCCCAGGGCTGCCTTTCATTTCTTGCCTCTTGCATTGTGAACACAGACCCGTGCTCACCTGGTAATGAACTTTACTTCTGAGGCCTTTCTGCATGGCGTGGTGGCTGTGAGCCCAGCTGTCGTACAAGCCTGGGTTCAAATCAGCTTTGCCAGTCTCTGGCTGTGTGGCCTTCAGGCAAGTTTCTGAACCTCTCTGAGCCTCTCTTTGCTCATCTGTAAACTAGGGAGGGTCGCAATAACAGTTCCTACGCGTGTGGTGGCTGTAGAACTAGGAGTGAGCACATGAGGTGCTCACACTGTCTGGGTAGTCCTTACCGCATCCCCGTGGTCCTTTTGCCAAGGCAGGCTGGCACCCAGGCCTGGGAGGGGGCAGGAGCCTTGCCTCTTTCCCTGCCCCCAAGCAGCGGGAGGCTCGTTTGCCTGGGAGGCTTCCCATGACTGAGTCTTGCCCCGGGTGCGGGAAGTCAAGGCTAAGCCTCTGAGGTTGGGACCCGAGGGACCTCTCTGTCCCCCACCCTAGTTCTGCAGGCTTCTCTCTGCTCTGCCTCATCTCCCCACCCAGTGCTTCCTGCAAAGCTGGGTGGGGCCCATTCTCTGCCGGCCACCTGGGCACAGTCCTCTGTCCATTCCCAGATCTGCAGCACAGACCTGCTGCCTGGTGGCCGAAGGGCTTGGACGCTGGCCATGACCATGGACTACCCTGAGTGGGTGCCACAGCCCCTGGCCTGAGATAGGAGGGGCGGCCTAATGGGGACGTGGGCCAAGGAAGGGAGGACCAGGCAGCTTCTGCGGCTCCTGCCAGGGAAACCCTCTCTGCTCGCTGTTCAGCCTTCCCCAGCCCTGCCCTTCTTGTCCTGCTTCTCACATTTCAGCTTCTGAGTTACTGGCACTGCTGGTTGCTGCTACTGCTGCTGAGGCTGCAGCACCAGACATTAACTCCCGATGTGCCGGAGGCAGCAGTGGCACAAGGCCTGGAGGTCTTGCAGGAGGAGAGAGCCATCCTGAAGCCAGTCTCTCTGCCCCCCCCGGCTCCCCATGCGACCATGCTTATCTCGCCTCCTTCCTCCCTGTCTGCTGGAACTTGAAGCCAAAGACTTCCCCGACCCCTAGGAATTGTTCCTTCCTCTGGCTGTCTGGCACTCAGTATGGATTCTGTATCAGTCACCTTGTACTTGACCTTGTCATTTTCTGCATGGCTGTGTTTTCTCCCTCCATGTCCCTTACTGCACCCAACTGGGCTCTCCTCTTACACCTGGCCTTACCGGCCAGGGCTGGGCCACCAGTACCAGAACTCTTGGATTCTGAGGCCAGTTGGGACACTGTCCTTCAGGGCAGCCACACAAGTGTCTGGAAGGAGCCTGAAAGGAATCCAGGCCCTGACACTGACAAACTGATGATCCTGGGCAAGTCTGTTGGACACGATAATGGGACTTGGGTGCTGCAGTGAGGTTGAAACAGGGATTGAAAGTAAGGCCACAGGAGCAGGATCTGGGGCACAGCGTGTGCCCGACTGGTAGTGCCCACATAGACATGTGCCACTTGGACTCACACTGGGGCTCTGAGCCCTGCCCGTCCCCAGGGATCGTTGATCCCGGTTTTTCATCTGGCAGCCCACCCAGGTCTCATTTCTCATTAGAGCAGGCCTTTGTCACTCCTCTGGCCTGGCCAGTCCCAGCCCTCCCTTTCCAGTCTCAAATGGGACTTGACGTCCTCAACCTCTTTCCACTTCATGGGAGGAGAGCCAGCAGCCCAGGGGAACACTGAGACAGAACTTCCTACCTGTCCTCTTTCCCTATTTCTCTGCTCCCTACTTTCTCCTGAACACCCCCCAAAACAAACAAAGAAAAAACCACTCCTTTTTGTGGGCACCCTCTGACCCTCCCCACTCTCCAACCACACGCCCTTGGACCCTTGGCTGACTTATTCTCCTTTTATATTAACCAGAGGCCCCGCGGCACCGTCCTCTCCTTCCTTCTCCCTTCTCTCCTGGCAAGAGGGGCCCAGGCTGAGTGGCAGGTGTTTCAGTTCTGGTCCTTTCTTTACTGCTAATTCTTTGAGGGTCTTCAGATGGGACCTCAATGTCAACATGCTGCAGGTTCCTGGTCCACCTGGTAGAATTATTACAACTTCCCCAACTGCCGGACAGAGAATCAATTGAGGAAGTGGTTAGACAATGATTTTTGTTTAAAACAGAAATAGTTCAGCCAGGGTGGCTATAAATTGAGTGTTTATAAGGGGAACGCACCCAGTTGAAGCAGAGGAGGTCCTCGGTTCCTCCTTGCTGACGTGTTGAGAAGCAGAGAAATACTTCCCTAGGGAAAAAGTCCCTCATGGGAGCTGAAATCCACAGGGAGTCGAGGAGGAGGAGCAGGAGCTGAGTGCTGGAAGGAAGGTGAGGCAGGTGTGCTGATGGAGGGGAGAGGAGGTGGCCAGGGCAGGAGCCCACCACGGCAGAGATTGGACCAGGAGAGGGGACAGGGAACCAGACCAAAGTGAATCAGGTCTGGCTGGTTGAAGGAGGTGAGCATCTGAGTCAGGACCCTCGGTGTCCCCTACACAAGCCAGCACCACCCGGATCTGCAGGGCATTGCGGGTGTGGGTAGAGCGGTCAGCCTTGGGTTCCCTGACTGTCCAAGCTGGGCTTGCCCACAAAGTAGTGTGTGTGCCGGGCGCCCCCTAGTGATCAGGGGAACCCCAGCCTTGTGGGCCCAGAGATCTCCCTGTAACTAGAGGGGACCAGAGTTTTGGGTGTACTGAGCTTTGTTCCAAACCTCAACATGGGCATCTGGCCCTGCTTCTGCCTTCATGGGAACATTCTCGGTCCTTTCCAGGGAGGGACTTTTGCTTCTGTGGGTCTAGTCTGGGCTCTAACTGCTGGTATCCATGCCCCACCCCCAACCCCAATTGAGTGCCAGTCCCTTATGCACTGAGGCCAACTGGCCCATCCCTTGCTCCCAGCATATTTGTGTAGAGGGAAAAACACCAAATTAAGGTTGGGGACATAGAGTTTTGAGTAGGTTCCATCTCCAGTTTTGTCCTTAGGAAAGTCCCTTGACTTGCCCTATACCGACTCCATGTCCCCCCATGTATGGTCGCAGAACTCTCAAATGACCCCCAATACCCCCCTCCCCACTGTGTAATCCCCTCCTGCTGAGTGTGGGTGGAACCTGTGAATAGGTTATATCACCTGGCCCAGGTGATCTTAAGATAGATTATCTGGTGGACCTGACCCAATCACAGCAGCCCTTTAAAAGCAGAGGTTTCTCCAGCTGCTTGTGGAAGGGGAGAGTTGTCCATTGCTCATATGAAGGGGGCCATGGGGTGAGGACCTGAGAACAGGCACTGAGAGTGGTCCCCAGACCACAGTCAGTAAGACAATGGGGACCTCAGCCCTACAGCCAAAGCAGCAGTTCTGCTGACAGCCTGTGAGCTTGGAGGATGACCATGAGCACCAGATGGGACGGCAGCCTTGGCTGACACCTTGGTTTCAGCTGGCAGGACCTTGAGCAGAGGACCCCGTCACACTGCGCCTGGACTTCTAACCTCCTGAACCATGAGATGATACATGGGTGTCGTTTTAAGCCACTAAGTTTGCGGAAATTTGTTATGCAGCAATAGGAAACTAACACATCATCTGTCTAAAGAGCAGTATTCTGGACACTTGTCCTGAGAAGGGCCAAGCAGCCGGGAACCCTGGGGCCAGTGAGGAAGGTCGCACTTTGGCTGAGGAAAGGAGCCCACAACCCACTGGTGTAGGGGATCCCTGTGCATTCTGGGGCCCCCTGGACTTCTGGTTATCTTTAGGGTCAAAAAAGCCATTTGCTAATAACAGCATTCTTAGATATAATTCACATGCCATATAATTAACCCATTTAAAGTGTACAATTCAGTGATTTTTGAGTATATTCATAGAGTTGTGCGACCATCACCAAAACTGACTTTAGAACATTTTCATCACCCCAGAAAGAAGTCTGTACCCATTAGCAGTCACTCCTCATTTCCCTCCAGTCCCCCAGCCCCTGGCAACCACTAATCTACTTTCTGTCTCTATAGATTTGCCTACTCTGGATGTTTCATATAAATGGAATGGTACAATATGTGACCTTTTCTGTCTGGCATCATGTTTTTAAGGTTCATCCATGTTGTAGCATGGTCCAGTGCTTCACTCCTTTCTTTTTTCTAAAAAATGTATCTACTTTTTAATTTTTGATTATACATATTTATGGGGTACAGTTAACTGTCAGTAGTTGTGTACAGTATGTGATGGTCAGATCGATATTATTACAAATCGTAATTATTCTTTGTGTCCTTTACCCAATTACTCCCTACCCCCCCCCCCAGTAACTGTAGGTCTGTTCTCTCTGTCTGAAAGTTCAATGTTTTATTGTAGTCTTTCTTTCTTTCTTAGCTCCTACTTACGAGTGAGGACACGAAGTATTTCTCTTTGCTTCATTCCTTTTTATGGCTGTATAATATTCCAGTGTATGGACAGACCACAGTTTGTTTATCCATTCATTTGTTGATGGACATTTGGGTTGTTTCCACCTTTTGACCATTGTGAATAATGCTGCTATGAATGTAGGTTTACAATGACCTGTTTGAGTCCCTGCTTTCATTCTTTTGGATATTTTCATAGGTGTGGAATTGCTGGGGCATATGAAAACCACTGCCCATTTTTGCATGACCCACAAACGAAGCATGGTGTGAAAGATGGAATAATGGCCCCCCAAGATGTTCGTGCCCTAATCCCCAGAACCTGTGAATCAATCACCTTACACAGCAAAAGGGGCTTTGAAGATGTGACTAAATCAAGGCTTTTGAGATGGGGAGATCATTCGGGATTATCTGGGGTGGTCGAAGGTCATTGTAAGAGGGAGTGAGCAGGTGAAGAGTCAGAGGAAATGTAGTGACAGAAGCAGGGGATGGAGTGATGAACATTGAGGAGGGAGGGAGGGGACACCAGTCGAGGAACGAGTGGCCTCTAGAAGGTGCAGGAGGCAGGAAGCAGATTCTTCTCTAGAGCTTTTAGGAGGAATGTGGCCCTGCCAACACCTCGACTTTAGCCAAATATAACCCATTTGCACTTCTGACCTCCAGAGAATAAATCTGTGTTATTTCAAGCTATTATGTTTGTGGTAACCACAACAGTAGCTGTAAGGTTATGTTTATTTATTTATTTTATTTTATTTTGTCCTTTTTTTTTTTCCTTCTTTTTGTCTTTTTTCGTGACCGGCAATGGATCGCAACCCTCAGTGTCGCGCCCGTACCGGACCGGGACGGCAACGGGATCGCAACCCTCGGTGTTGCGCCCGCACCTCGCTCAGCCAGTGAGCTGCTGGACTGTATGTGGGATCCGAACCCTTGGCGGGAGCGCCATTGCGCTCCCAAGTGGCGCACTGTAGCAGTGCGCCACCGGGCCGGCCCTATTTTGTCCTTTTTTGAGACCGGCCGCACCGCACTCAGCCAGTGAGCACTGTGAGCGCACCGGTCATCCCTATATAGGATCGGAACCCGCGGTGGAAGCGCTGCTGTGCTCCCAGCGCAGCACTCTCCCGAGTGTGCCACGGGCTCGGCCCAGACTATGTTTATTTATTTATTTTTTTAAAGATGACAGGTAAGGGGATCTCAACCGTTGGCTTGGTGTTGTCAGCACCACACTCAGCCAGTGAGCACTGTGAGCGCACCGGTCATCCCTATATAGGATCGGAACCCGCAGCGGAAGCGCTGCTGTGCTCCCAGCGCAGCACTCTCCTGAGTGTGCCACAGGCTCGGCCCAGACTATGTTTATTTATTTATTTATTTAAAGATGACCGGTAAGGGGATCTCAACCGTTGGCTTGGTGTTGTCAGCACCACACTCAGCCAGTGAGCTAACTGGCCATCCCTATATAGGATCTGAACCCATGGCCTTGGTGTTATCAGCACCGCACTCTCCCGAGTGAGCCACAGGCCAGCCCTTTATGTTTTTGTGTAGTTGAAAAAAAATCAAATGAATGATGTTTTGTGACACGTAAAAATGGTACAAAGTTGGGCCGGCCCGGTGGCGCACTGGATAGTGCGCTGCTTGGGAAGCGCGGCGGCGCTCCCGCCCGAGGGTTCGGATCCCACGTACAGACCGGTTCCCGCTCACTGGCTGAGCGAGGTGCGGGAGCAACACCGAGGGTTGCGATCCCGTAGCCGGTCCCGGTCTGGTATGGGGGCAACACTGAGGGTTGCGATCCGTTGCCGGACACGGAAAAAAGACAAAAGACAAAAAAAAAAAAAAAAAGGTACAAAGTTCCATTTGTGCCATAAAGTATTATGGGTACAGAGATGCTCATTCGTTGACGAATCTTCTCTGGCTGCTTTGGCACTATAGTGGCAGGGCTGAGTACTTGTGACACAGACCATATGTCCCCCAACACCCAAAATATTTACTATCTGGCCTTTCCTAGAAAAAATTTGCCAACCCCCCAATTTAGAGCAAGAAGGGGAAGGGAAGGGAATAGTTGGAGAAGGGATTGAAGATCTATCGGATTTTGCTGAACACCCTCGAGGGCTCCAGAGGGCAGCATGGAAGGACTTTAGGAGTTGAGAAGGGATCGGACTATAAGATGTACAGAGCCACATAGGAATGGAGTCTGGGGACTTCTTGCGTTCCTGCCAGAAAAAGGTTCAAGTGATGGGACAGTGTTGGGGTGGGGGAGTGGGGGGTAGTGATGGTAT
Source organism: Galeopterus variegatus (assembly GCF_000696425.1). Taxonomy (NCBI): domain Eukaryota; kingdom Metazoa; phylum Chordata; class Mammalia; order Dermoptera; family Cynocephalidae; genus Galeopterus; species Galeopterus variegatus. The sequence goes on along the minus strand of NW_007727079.1, from coordinate 315,488 downwards.
TTCAGGCCTTGGGCAGGAGTGGGCTGAGTGAGATGAGGGGGTCTGGGCTTTTGCACGTGAGACATCGGGGATGCTGGGCTGGCACAGCAATGAGAAAAAGGACCTTTGGCAGAAATGGCAAGGCCAGTCTGAGTGACAGCATGCTCATTGGAAGCCAGGCTCAGACAAGGCAGTTCTGCAGGAGAAGAAAAAGCAAGAGGCAGACCTGCTTCTCCCAGCTGTCATTCATTCATTCATTCATTCAGGCACTGAAGAGGTTGCTCAGTGTATAGTTACGTGGCCCTGTATCATACACTGTCTCCTAAATGTCATCATTTCCTGAGTGTACTCCCTGTCACCACAGTGAGGCTGTGAGCTACTTGAAGGCAGTGTTTGTGCTTTGACCATCTGTATTGTCAACTCAGGACATGTCATCTGTTAAGACAGGTAGAAGCAGCAAAGGGCCATTTGACAAGGGGATACCTTCTGTGGCTGGGGAAGTGTTTCCGATTCCCTCTCCAGGGTTGTGCGAATGATGCCCACATTCCCCCGGGACCCAGAGGGGACCTCCTGCCCTGGGCTACAGAGAGCTACCCTGCAGATGGTGGAATGAGATGCCCTCAGCATTGCAGGGCAGAACTAGGGTGAGACAAGTGAGGCACTGGCCTGGGGGACAAAACTTAAGGCGGGGGCACCAAAAAACTCAGTAATCAAGATAAACAATTTTAAAGCAATGCTTGAAAAAAATCAAAATAATGCAAAAAGGGGCCGGCCCATGGCTCACTCGGGAGAGTGTGGTGCTGATAACACAAATGCCACAGGTTCGGATCCCATATAGGGATGGCGGGTTTGCTCACCGGTTGAGCGTGGTGCTGACAACACCAAGTCAAGGGTTAAGATCCCCTTACTGGTCATCTTTAAAAAAAAAATGCAAAAAACTTATGATGAACAAGGTATCAGAATTTTATTTTTTTATTTATTAATATTTTCACTAGCCAGTCTTTATATTTGGCAGGAAAACATCAGAATTTTAAAGACAGGATCAGTAACAGTACTGTGCCAATCTGCATTGAAACCGAAGGGAAAAGGAAAAAATCAGTAATACTGAGCCTATCATTAAATGTGGATAGTATGTTCATCATGGATTTTTGGCAGTGATTTTTATTTATTTTTTATTTTTATTTTTTGGCAGCTGGCCAATACAGGGATCCAAACCCTTGACCTTGGTGTTATAACGCCACACTCTAACCAACTGAGCTAACCGCCAGCCCTGTAATTTTGATTTTTTAAAACGTTAAATTAAGACATAATTTATCTTGAGTGTTGAGTTTTTTGGTGCTCCCTTTAATTTTAAGACCTCAACTCACTTGTCGCAGGAACCAGGGTCTGCTTGGGCCTGGAAAGGACTTTTAAGAGAAATGAAAAAGCCGCCCTGGGAAACCCCCTGAGCAGGATCTAAATACCACTTCTTTGGGGAGGCTTCCTTGATTGATCAGAAGGGGGGGTTGCTGCCCAGTACCCAGGCAGTGTGGGCACAGCTCCCAAGGTTCCCCAGTCCTCACTTGTGCTCAGGACCCCCTTTAGTCCCCCCGGCGGAGGCTGTCCCCAGGGACATCAGCTCTGTCAGATCCCTTCCTGCAGTGCAGATGTGGGCCCGCTCTGTGCCCACCCCTATGAAAAGACAGAGGCGCAAAAGCAGAGTTTCTGTTCTCTGGAAGACAAAATCTGATCAGGGAACAATTTTCTTTTCGTGTGTGTGTGTGTGTGTGTGTGTGTGTGTGTGTGAGACAAAATCTGACCAGGGAGACATCTAGAGAACAATTTTCTTTTCGTGTGTGTGTGTGTGTGTGTGTGTGTGAGAGAGAGTGTGTGACTGGCTGCATAAGAGCAAAAGTAGAAAGTCACTGAGAGGCTCAGCACTCCCGTGAGCATCCTCATCTGCAGCTTCCCACCTGGGCTCTATGCAAGGTACTTTACCTCTATGAGCCTCAATCCTCTCATCTGTAAAATGGGTTGATAAAGAGATAGCCATGCATCAGAATCGCCTGCCCATTAAGGGCAGTTAAAGATGAGCTTCCCAAGCCGCAGCCAAATAATCCTTCCAGGGACTTTGATGTGAAGTGGTCTGGGCTCTGTACTTAGAGAAACTGCCTAAATAGGTCGCTTGGACTGGAAAACGTGCATGCAGAACTGCTCGGCAAACAATAATATTTCCTAATAATAACAGTACCCGTTGTTATTAGTAGGAATATTTCAACAAGGAAGAGCGATTTGGGCGGAACCTGGAAGGCGGATAGGACTGGGAAAAGCGGTGGGAAGGAGCAGGAGCGAGGACATTCCAAGGCAGGCGTGGGGCTTCCTGAGCCAGGGGAGGGCCCAGGACCGGAAGGTGGAGGCGTGGAGGAGGAGGACGGAAGCTCCCCGCCCCAGTGTCCCCTCTCCCCGCCGAAGGCCATCACCCCCTCGTGAAGAGCGCACCCTGGCGGAGGAGCAAGTCCCCGGCTTCTCACACAGGCTTCGCCATGAACGAGAAGCTGCAGCCTTCAGCCCGCGGAGGGGGAAAGTGGGGGGACAGGAAAGCACCTGGCAGCGGCCACCAGACCTCCCGGGGGCCCCCGGGGGCCGCTGCTTTTTTTGCCAGCCTCCACCCTTCCCTCCCCACTGGGTTCCTCCTCGTTTCCTAGGACAGCCTCAGCATCCGAGGCGCCCCGCGCGCCCTCCTTTGCCGTCCCCTCCCCGGCTCTGGGATTCCCAGGCTCCGGAGCCCGGGCCGGGAGGCCAGTGGCGGGCAGCTGGGCAGGGAGAGAGGGAGGAGGCCGGCCGGCCTCCGAAGTCAGCCCCACGTTTCATGTGGGAAGCGGTGGCTGTGACGCAAGTTTCCAGGGGGCCCTGGGCTCGGGTCGGAGGGAACGCGCCAGAGCGCCTCGGCGCCGCGCAGTTGCAAGCGCGAAAAAGCGAAAGCCCGAGGAGCACACCCCAGCCCCAGGCCGCCCGCCCCGCGCGCGCCACCCCTCCCCGGGGCCGCCGTGCTGGCAGACCCCGCACCCGGCAGTCCCCGCCGGACCCCGGGCCGCACAGCCTGGGCTGCCTCGCGGTGGCTGGCCTTTTTTTTTTTTTTTTG
>NW_007727079.1:310932-311348 GCF_000696425.1 Galeopterus variegatus | reverse complement strand
TTTTTTTTTTTTTTTTTTGCAACGCTTGCCAACCTGTCAGCTGATGGACCTCATCACCCATAGTGGCGCATGTAGCTCGGCCGCAGCTCACTCCATTCACGCCGCGCCCCCCCTGGCCGGTCCGCTGCCCCCAGCCCCCGGCGCCGGCGAGGAGGCCTGCAGACCCCGGCTCCAGCCCGTCCCGGGAGCCCGCGCCCCTCTGGCCCCGGCCTCGCGCCGCCTGGGGGGCGCTGCAAATAGTCCTTTGTTTACATGCAATTCCTTACTCCGCGGAAGGAGGCCGGGGGAGTGCTGAGTTTTCACCAGCTGTTTCCCGCCTTGAAACAGACATCTGATCAGCTGCAAACACACACACACACACACACACACACACACACACATACACACGCCCGGGGAGGCAGGCCGGTGACCCCTCC
>NW_007727079.1:294517-309932 GCF_000696425.1 Galeopterus variegatus | reverse complement strand
CCGCCGCCGCCGCCGCCAGCATCTGGGACCGGCCGATTCTGCACCTCCGTCCGGCGCTGCCCTTTGATTCGGATTTCCCTCTTGCATTCTCCAGCGGACGGCGGGACCCGGCTCGTGCAGAGGAGTGGGGCCGATCGCTATGGAGTATTTCATGGTGCCCACTCAGAAGGTGCCCTCTTTGCAACATTTCAGGAAAACAGAGAAAGAAGTGATAGGAGGGCTCTGTAGGTGTGTACTCCTCCTCCCCCTCATCCCCTTCCTACCACTGCAGCCTCCGGCCAGCCCGCCCGGGCGGGCGCGCGTGTACGCACGCATGGCCCGCGCCGCCGACCCCGCTCCCCTTTCTTAGCCGCCGGGGCGGCTGCAGCCCCGCGCGCCGTGCTCGGGCTGCCCGGGGACCCTCCTCCCTCGGAACGTGGGGGCCCCAAGCGGCCCCGGCCACTTTTGTCCGCTGCAGGCGGGCAAGTAGCGACGTTTGTAAATTGCAAACAGACCCACGTGGTTCTGCAGCAGTCCCGGCCATGCTTGGTGCTGGTGGCCTTCCCCCCCGCGCTTCCTCCTCCCCCCTCCCGCTGTGGCTTCCTTCCTCTCCCTCCTTCCTCGCGCGCTCAGGGAACCCCCCTCCAAGGGAGTCTGGGCGACCCAGGGCGTGCGTGGGGCCGCGGCGAGGGCGAATACAATGCAGCCATGCCGCGGCTCCGGGCTCGGGGGNCTCGCTCGCTCGCTCGCTTGCCCGCCCGCTCCCGGGCGCTGTTTACTAGCGAGGCCTGGACGTGACTCTGCAGCCCTTTTGGAGTAGGCGGACCTCCGCGCGCGCGGCCTCGCGGGAGCTGTAGTTCTCCGTGCCCGGCGGGTGCGGCATTGTGGGAGTTGTAGGCGCTCCCGGGCCACGCTTTCCCCGCACAAAGCTTGGCCCCCGCGGGCAGGAAGGGGGCAAGGCAGGCCAAGTGGGGAGGCCTTTTGGGCAGGGGGCACCTCAGGCCGTCCCTAGCCTCGTGAGGCCGCTTCCCGCTGCGCGTGGGTCTCCTCTGCAAACTTTCCCATCCCACGCCCCTTTCGCCAGCCATAAACCGAAAGCGTCGGGTCCCCCAACCGGGTGGTCCGCAGCCCTCGCCAGAAGCCACTTTGCAAGCTTGGCCCTGGGTTGCTCCAGATCCACCCTTTACCAAAGGATGATGGGTTCGCGGACCACCCGCAGCCGAAATCACCCTGGACACTTGGTAAAATGAACGTGCCCGGAACTCCCATCACTAGGGCCGATCACTGCTTACTGAACACGACCTGTAGGGCGGGGATGTTGGGGGGCGGTGAGGGAGGGCGGTCCTCCAGCGTGCACAGGTTTGAGACCTGCGGCCCCTTTCCTGCTCCAGGAGCGAAATGGCTCCCCAGGGTTAGGGCCACGTGCTCCGCCGCTCAAGGCAGGCAGGGCGGGGACTGAGGGAGGAGGAGCCCTCGAGGTGTGGCCCAGGCTGGTGGACACCTGGAGCTGCAGAAACCTCCCTGGGGGTAAGGTTGCTACACGCATACGCACACCCCCCTGCCCCAGGGCTCCCACCTTAACGCTACTCTCAAGTTCAGAGTCAATACCTAGGGATGGACTGACCAGATAATGGGTTGGACGGCCCTTCCACAAGGCCCACCTGGAGGGCTCAGGGCAAAAAGTAAAAATAAATTCTTGAGCTTTTTATAGGTTCTGGGGACTCACTTTTCTAGACTTTTCTCATTGAATTGTTATAGTCTTACTAGGGGTCCAATTGCCTTATGATTTCCGTATAAAGACAAGGACACAGAGGCTGGGGAAGGGATCACAGCTAAGCAGGTGGTGGGGTTGGGACATGAAACTGCTCTTACCCCTAGCTGCTTGCTGGACGCTCACAGTGAGGAGGTGGGGTCGAGTTGCTCCACATGCTGCCGGGGATGGTCTGGGCCCCTGATCTTGGCCTTGGTTGAGTCTCTCAGGGCCCTTAGGACTCTGGCTTCACTCTCTTCCTCCCCAAGCACCCCTTTGGAGGAGGCCAAGTGCTTGAGGTGGTCGGATCTCCCTCCAGGGTTGGGTATGGGGACGTCCTCAGTCTGCCCCGCTTCGAGACAGTTGCCAGCTGAACACTGGGGGTGGAGTTGAGGCCTCAGGGGTTATTCATTTTCAGCAGGGGCTGCAGATGGGAGGCCTGTCCAGTTTCGAGTGTGTGGGTTGGGCTGAACCTTCTGGCTGGATGGACTCGCTTCTCTGGGTTGTCTCAGGCTGGCAGACTTTGCTCCATCCCTCAGTGACTAGCAGGGCTCTGCCTGCCTCTCTCTTCTGTCTCCCAACTTACCACAGGGGGTCGGGGGCCGTAGGGCACAGTGCCACCCACACAAGCTGTGAGGTTTTGGACCTATCGCCTAATGGCTTTTGGCATCTGTAAAACTGAGCACCTGTGAAGATTAGTTACAAATATGGAAAGTGCTTGATAGCTGTTAAAATGATATCCAGACAATTAAAAGCAAATACATGGTGGTCTTTAACTTTGTCAACTCTTAAAAAAAGCTCCCCTAAGGAGTTAGAGAAAATTGGGTATTTGCAAAGCTCCAGCTTTATGCCAGGACCGAGGCTACAGCAATGAACAAAATCCAGCTCCTGGCCTCAGTAGCTCACAGTCTCCTGGTGCTAAAGGGTCTTGTTAAGACCATGAAATCCATGGTTCACCTGGACACCTCTCTCTTTTTTCTTGATCTCTTTTAAACTTCACCACAAACTTGTGAAGTGAGGCAGTATATCCTCATTTTACAGATGGGGGAAACTGAGGCTTTGAGAGATGAAGGGGCTAGGCTTGGGGTTCCACGGCTATTAAGAGGCAAGGCTGGAGTCTGCACTTGAACCCAGTGCAGGGCTGACTCCCTGTGATGGGCTGGAGGAGCTGTGGGGAGGAGAGGGAGGGATGTTTCTGATGGGAACAGCCTGTGCATGAGATGGGGGGGAGAGGTGGCAGGCTGGCGATGACAGTAGGAGTGGAAAGTGTAGCTGGTACAGAAGCAGCAGGGATGGATGAGGGCCTCAGACTGACCCGGTGAGAGAGCGCCTTGGGCACCCCTGGTGGAGGGTCTCCCTTTTTGAGTGTGGGGGAAACCCCATGTGGACTTTCCCACCTTTGTAGATGTGAAGTGACTAGGGGGTGTGAGTGACTTCAGGGCAGTGTGAAATGAGAGTTCCCAGTGGCCAGTTTGAGGCTGGAGCTGGGTAAGGGGGTGTCAGGGGATGGTGGAAACTTGGCTTTGGGCTGGGCAGGAGGGACAGGTATGGGTCAGGGATCTAGATTTGAAGAGCGTGCTCTCTGCCCTCGAGCATCTGGTTGGGATGCCAGTGTTATTCTCAGATTTCGGGGGGTACTGTGGTAATAGAGGTGGCAGCTCTGGTCTTGGAACCCAGGGAGGGAGAGAAACAATACTCGGGCTACCCTCACTGCTTACCTGGGGGAGTCTGAAGTTGCTGGGGAGGGAGGAAATGGGATTTTTACCATGTGGTTACTTACCCTAGTGAATTTACTTCTGCAAAACCCAGGAAGAGCTATAAGGAACTTTTCAGGCATTTGCAGAAAAATCCACTTTATCTAGTGCAATGTCACCTGGAAATTCCAAGAAGCCATCCTTCATCCATAAGAAGCACTGGTTCAGTAATCAGAACCCATGGTTGGTCAGCATTCCACCAATCAGAACTTTGGTTAGCCACGATTCCACCAATCAGAGCCCCTGGTTAGCCTGCATTCCACTAATAAGAATTTCTGGTTAGCTCTCACTCCACCAATCAGAACCCCTGGTTAGCTCACACTTCACCAGTCAGAACCCCTGCTTAGCATGCATTCTATTAAACAGCTCTGTCAGTTGGTACTTCCAGGGCTATTTAGGTAAGTTGTTGTTATTAAAAAAATTTCTTTGGTGGCTGGTACAGGGATCCAAATCTGTGACCTTGGTATTATAAGGCTGCACTCTAACCACCTGGGCTAACTGGCCAGCCCATACTTATGTAAGTTATAACTGAGGGTCTTGGCACACCCAAGTTCCCATGAGGAACTGTAGTTTTGGAGGGAAGTCTGTTTTCTTGGATTTAAGTCTAGGTTAAGCACTAGGTTAACCAGCAGCTGGTTCCCGAGCCAGGAGGCTGGGCTGATGGGTTTGGAGGGGCTGGGGTCATGATGGAACATTTGGAGAAGCCAGGCTGGTGGCTTCTGATGCAGAGGAGGAGCTAACAGAGGCCCCTGCTCCCTGCCTGGGCCCGAGGGCCTCTTCCTTTTGGGCACTTTGGGGCTGGGGCTTTCAAGCCTGGGGTACTGTGGTCTCCTTTGGTCTCCCCAGTTAGTGGGCATCCTGGGAGGAAGGGAGAGGCTGAGGTTCAGCTTTCCAGGGCTGAGGTTTCTTGGGCAGATGAGTTGGTGGCACTTGGCTGCAATGTGCGGGAGGATGCCTTCTCCCCATCTGTGAGGTGTGACCTTGGGCAGGTCACTTCACTTGTGGGCCTGGTCCTTCTCGTGTGTTCGGAGTTGCCAGGCTGCTGCTGCTTTTAGGCAGTGGGCTGTGTGTGAGCTGTTGACAGAGGGTGTTATCAGCAGGTGGGATGGGGAGCTTTGGCATCCATAGGTGCATGCTGTGCCCTGGTCACGCTGCCTGATCTTGGGCACGTCACTTCCCCTCCCAGGACCCAACGTTCCTCATTGCAAGAGGAGGGTACTGCAGCCACCCACTGGGTTTTCGTGAGAATCAGACAGGAAAAAGTATAAAAGAGGTCTGTGAAGAAGAGTGACACAATGACAGTGCTTACCGAGTGCTTGGTCCTTGCCCATAGGATAACTACAGGGGCGACTGGCTTTGTGGGATGGTGCAGAGCCCATTCCGCCCTGTGTCCTGACACCTGCCCAGGGGTCAGGGTTTAAGTCCCAGCTCCACTGCTTGCTGTAGATGGTCCTTTTCCCAGCCTCTGTGTCTTTTTCTTTACATGGGAATCATCAGTCCACCTGACTCATAAGATTTTGACAATTAAATGAGAAAATTCTAGCAACACATATCTTTAGCAAATTATATGAGGAATTCAGGTCTTTTTGGGGGGCCAGCTTTCAGGGTGGCACAAGGGTGGATGCGGACTCCTTTTTGACCCCCAGCCCCTGGTCAGCTCTGGCCTTTGGGCATCACCAGGAGGGACCCAGCGACTGGGTGAACGGGCAGCTCTCCCCACATCTTTCCTGGGGGATGGAGATGTTCCCACACAGACTGCAGTTGCCTGATGGCTTGGTTCCCTGTGGACATCTCTCCTCATCTCTTCCTGTCCCCAAAGACCCCCAGCTTTAACCCATCCACTGCAGAGCAGTCCGTGTTCTCGGCCTGCTGGCTTCTCAGAAGTGTGGTCTGAGGATAGTGCCAAGCCTGGGAGCCTGGACTCCCCTCCAAGGGCAGACCGGCAGCTGCGCATCAGGCCTCTTCCAGCACCGTCTTCTTTCCTCCTTCCAGATGCCCCCGTCACTCTCACTGCAGGGGCAGGGAAACTGGGAGAAGTCAGGTACCCGGCCCCGACACGGGGTGGGGGAGCTGGACATCCAGCTGTCTGACCCTCAAACCATGTCCCTCCCCACTCTGAGCTCTAATGGGTCCTGATGGAGGAGGGGGCTGATGTGGAGCCTACGCTCAGCCCACTCCTAGCTGGCCACCCTCTCTGTTGGCCTAGGAGGGAGCAGGGATGTGTCTAGGGGGAGCTGAGGCGGGACAGATGGGGCAGGCCGGGTGGGTCCAGGAAAGGCCTTGGCTGTCTCCAGCTGTTGGAGATGTGTTCCCTTCCTCGGTTTCCATGCAAATTCCTTTCCGCCTGGGGATAGGCACAGAGGTCAGGTCGCATCAAGAGAGTTAGACCGGGCACCTCCCTGACCCCAGACTCTCGCCATCAATGGAAAAAGAGCTACCTAGACCAGGGGCGTGAGCTCTCTTGGCCCAGGCCTGGAGCAGGTCACCCCAGGAGGGCCCCTCAGGAAGAAGCTGGGGCTGTGGCTTTGGGTGGGGCCAGCGGCCTCTGCTGGGAACCCAGCATCTGGAAGCCATCAGGCCAGGGTGGGGGGAGTTGCAGGGGAGGGCTGGGAAGGGAGGCATGCCTCCTCCAGGCCACACACAGGCCCACCTCTTGGGAGCAGTGGCGCTGGGCCCACAGGCTCCGCTGCCGTCTTTGCCTCCCGCCAACGCCTCTCGGCCCACAGCCTCACCCCCTTTCCCTGGCTGCTTTCTCCCCCAACCCCACTGGCCACTACTGCAACATGCAGTGATGGTGTCATGGCATGCTGGGAGCCTGTGGCACAGGTGCAGGTCTGCCTCTTGGACTGAGTGGGCTTGGGGGAGAACTGTCCCCAGGGGTTGTTGACCTGGTGTCCCTTTTGTGGAGTGAGTGGCACCTGTCTTGTCTTCTGTGAAGTCTTAGCCTAGGGGTGCTGGGGCTGGGAAGGAGAGAGGAACGTCTTCCTCAGTCCTGGGATGACAAAGCCTGAGACTCTCGAGGAGGTGGCCCGGGTGCACTCCATTGTCATCTGGGATCCACCTGCATCAGAATCACAGGGAATAGCCATGCAGGTTTCTGGGCCCCACCCAGACCTTCTAGCCAGATGCTGGGGCGGCACCCGGCGTCAGCATGGCTTTCAAGCTCCTGGGTGTTTCTGATATCCACACATGGCTGGGAACCTCTGTTCTGAAGGAGAGACCTGTCCTCACAAAGGAAGCCAGCGAGGTGCTGGGCTCTGAGCAGGCTGCCCTTGCCCCTAGCCAGTTGGTTCAGTCTACCTGGGAGTCCTAGAGAGCACCCCTCCAACACCATCCAGGGGTGATCTGCCAGTGTAGGCATCTTCTGCAGCGGGGGAGGGATGCAAGCTACACTGGAGGTCCTCTGGAGATGAATTATAAAGACAGGGGCCCAGTGGGAGTGGGGTACAGAGGGCGCCTAGCCTGAGCCTGTCTCTGTCCTCCCTGGCAGCCTTGCCAACATTCCACTGACCCCTGAGACTCAGCGGGACCAGGAGCGGCGAATTCGGAGGGAGATCGCCAACAGCAACGAGCGCAGGCGCATGCAAAGCATCAATGCAGGCTTCCAGTCCCTCAAGACCCTCATCCCCCACACAGATGGAGAGAAGCTCAGCAAGGTGGGTGAGGGCAGGGAGGACTTCCTGCAGGAGGTGGCAGGCTGGGGCAGGAAGAAGGAAGGGAGCTTCCCTAAACCTGGCCAGCCTGACTCTCAGTCCCTCTCGCCCTCAGGCAGCCATTCTCCAGCAGACAGCGGAGTACATCTTCTCCCTGGAGCAGGAGAAGACCAGGCTCCTGCAGCAGAACACACAGCTCAAGCGCTTCATCCAGGTACCCCTGGTGGAGGCCTTCCTCACCTGGAACCCTGCCCTCCTCCTGGCTCCCTCTCCCCCACATGGAAACGGCTGGGAACCAACCTCTGACCTGGAACTCACATGTGGCCGCAGGTCCCATCTTGCCCACTGACCCGCCTACTTCAGGCACTTGCCTTCCTGCCTGGGCCTCAGTTTCCCCATCTGTCAAGTGTAGTGGAGCGGGCTCCGGAAGGAACCAGGCGACTTCTGGAAAGCAAGTCCATTCTGCTTCCCTTTCTGGCATTTGGTCGGTTTATTGGATTTGCAGAATGGGCTCCATAGTGCGGGTCCACCCTTGCTGGACAGCTTTGGTGGCTGTGTTTGTTGGAGCGCCCCCGACCTCCGTGGTGGTAGTGGTGGTGGTGGTACGTGGGTGTCAGGCACACTCATCGGCTCCTTGGGATCTCCAGGAGCTGAGTGGCTCGTCCCCTAAGCGGCGGCGGGCAGAAGACAAGGACGAGGGCATCGGCTCCCCGGACATCTGGGAGGACGAGAAGGCAGAGGACCTGCGGCGGGAGATGATCGAGCTGCGGCAGCAGCTGGACAAGGAGCGCTCGGTGCGCATGATGCTGGAGGAGCAGGTGAGGGGTGCCCTGCCGGCTGGGTGCGTGCTGTGCAGCGGCGCAGAGGGTGGGATGTGGGGGTCCCCCTCTGACTTCTGTGTAGCAGGTAGGAGGTGTCTTCATAAAGCTCATGGAAAGATGCGTATTATGTTTTAATTTTACCTTTCCGTGAACTTTTTGAAATACAGTCCTATTTACAGGAGCCTCTGCTCTGTGCGAGGCCGAGGAGTGGGGAGCAAGCCAGAGGTCCCTGTCCTGCGGGTTATGGTCTGCATGGGGGTCGGGGAGATCAGTCAAGGGATCTCATGTTGTAAAAATGCCACCGTGATTTAAAAAGAAAGCTGCAGGGCCGGCCCGTGGCTCACTTGGGAGAAAGTGGTGCTGACAACACCAAGTCAAAGGTTAAGATCCCTTTACAGGTCATCGTTTTTTAAAATAAATAAATAAATAAATAAAAAGAAAGCTGTGGCTTCAGGAGGGAATTTGGCCTGGTTCTCTAGGGGGCACCCCACGGCTTCTTCGTGGAAGTGGGAGGTCAAGTGTCACAGTTAACAAGGCAAAGAGGGGAGAGGGGTGCTCCAGGCCAAGCATAGACAAAGGCCTGTGGGCGGCCGCTGGGAACATGGCATGTGGGGGGCTCTGGCCGACTGTGTAAAGACTTTACTGTCTACCCTGAGGGGGACACTCCCTGCGCTAGGGTTTTTAGCTGGAGGGAATGACCACCTTTGCGACTGATAGAGCGGGGTGTGGTCCTGCCCTGTCCCTGAGCACAAGGCTGCTGTGCCTCTCTAGGTGCGCTCACTGGAGGCCCACATGTACCCGGAAAAGCTCAAGGTGATCGCGCAGCAGGTGCAGTTGCAGCAGCAGCAGGAACAGGTGCGGCTGCTGCACCAAGAGAAGCTGGAGCGGGAACAGCAGCACCTGCGGACTCAGGTGAGCAGGGTGCCAGGGAGCAGCTACCCAGGCTGCCGCTGGGGCTCTTCAGGCTCAACATCGTGCCTCTGAATGTCCAGCAGGGGTGACTCAGCCTAATTCGGAATGACCCAGGCATTCCCTGAGCAGTTTCCGGTTTCCACTTTCCCGGCTATCTCGTGCACATTATTGCACTGAGTTCCTGTATCAGCTCTTTGAGGCTGGAACTGTTACTGCTCCTATTTTACTGATGAGGAAATGAAGGCACAGAAAGGTTAAATAACATGTCCAAGATCCCAGGTGATTTGGGTCAGGGATCTGAATCCTGGCTATCTAAATCTAGAGTCTGTTCTTTTGACGAACTACATTAGATGTTGAACTGCATGCTTGGCACTAGAAATTGAAGAGGCCACGGGACCTTGGGTGGCTGGAAGCCTCTTCCCGGCTGCTTTGTCTTCATTTCTTAATATAAGAGGGGGTGGGGGCATTATAAACTGGCCAGCCCCCATGAGCAGGGGAGGTGGACAGGCCAGGGGAACCCTTGAGAGAAAGACTGAGGGCTTCTGTCTTTCAGCTCCTGCCCACTCCAGCCCCCACCCACCACCCCACGGTGATCGTGCCGGCACCGCCTCCCCCTCCCTCCCACCACATCAACGTTGTCACCATGGGCCCTTCCTCGGTCATAAACTCTGTTTCCACATCCCGGCAAAATCTGGACACCATCGTACAGGTAGGTACCTGGGCTCGGTGAAGGGGCAGTTTGTGGGGGTCCTCTGGAAACAGGCTCTTTAGAGGAGATTAGAAAACAAGGGACGGAAGGGGAGCAAGCTACGGCTTGAGTTGGAGAGGGTAGAGGTCTGGAAGTCCGGGTGGGTGGAGAACATGAGGGGACAGAGCTGGGCAGGGCCCACCAGGCCAGTGGGAGGGGATGGCCTGGAAGACCATGATCCTTCCCTGACATGGGGTTTGTGAAGGGCTCTTTTGCTACCTACCCGAGCTCTCTGGTTCCAGAGTTCCTGCATATAGCTCTTGGGTTGGTCCAGAACTTTCATCTCCATCTTCCAGGACCTGGGATGGGGCAGAGGTGGCAGTGGCAGAGTGGGTGATAGTTATGCCTCCCATGGCCAAGGAAGAAACTAGGTTATCAGTTCTGTGGGTCACGCCTGAAGGTACAGCTATGCCCAGTCTTGGACAAGACCCCTTGGGGGAACCCAACAACATCAAAAATAAATAAATAATAAATAAATGAATGAATGAACAAACAAACCAAAAAAGCCAAAACAGAAAAAACCCAGCAACCTCTCAGAACTTCAGTTGCACATAAACCCACATGTTTAGTTGCACATAAACACATATTATTCAAGAAACTGAGTAATACAATTAATAACAAAGGCCTTTAATAAGTGAATAGGCAGATTTTTAAAATGTATGAATATACAAAAGATGCTTATAATTGCTTTTTTGGGGGGCAGCTGGGTGGTATGGGAATCTGAACCCTTGACCTTGGTGTTACAAGGCTGTGCTCTAACCAACTGAGCTAGCTGGCCAGTCCTTTTTTTTTTTTTCTTGGCAGCTGGCCAGTTCGGGGATCCAAACGCTTGACCTTGGTGTGTGGATGCTTGTAATTTCTAAGTGGCACTGGGACTGTTGTTTTTCAATTCAGCAGAGGGGTTTTCTGAAATTTGTTTCCTCTGGACTCGGCAGGCCCTTCCTGCTGCTTTGCCATGGCATTTCTGGGGTATACGTTTTGTGGGGAGATAGTGGCTGGCTGGCCTTGTGTCCCTGGCCAAGCCTCCTTAGCAGCCTGTCCTGTCCAGGCAATCCAGCACATTGAGGGCACCCAGGCAAAGCAGGAGCTGGAGGAGGAGCAGCGACGAGCGGTCATCGTGAAGCCTGTCCGCAGCTGCCCCGAGGCCCACACCTCCGACACCGCCTCCGACTCAGAGGCCTCCGACAGCGACGCCATGGACCAGAGCCGGGAGGAGCTGGCGGGGGATGGGGAGCTTCCCTGACCACCCCCCAGCCCTCCTGTCCCTTCTGGGGGCTGGAGGGGGCCGGGGCAGCCACAGGGAGAAACGTGGGTGAATGAGTGAGAAATTTTTACAAAATTACGATGTCATTTGGGTCTCTTTTATGACCTCTTTTCAATACTGTAAGTCGACCTTTGAACGAAGCCACCCAACCCTAGGTCCCGGGGCTGGGATGGCACAGAGCAGTGTGGGAGCATGGGGACCCCAGGGCTGGGCCTCGGCCCGGGGGGCTGGGGAAGCTGACACTGAGGTGCCTGGCCTCTCTCTGCCAAAAAAGCATTTTTTCATTTAAACATGTTTTTAAGAACAGGGAAAATCAAACAACCCCAAGGTATTTCTTTCCTCCCCAGAGCCAGCCCTGCGACTCTAAGTCTTTAATCCCCCTTCCCTGCTCTGTTTGGTTTTCTTCTTTCTCCTTTAAGCACTTACATGGGTTGGGGGGTCAGGCTGGGTCGGGGCATTCTGGGGGTCCGGGGGTCTAGTTGCTTCTGGGTGGGGGTTTGCTGCTGCCCTTCTCCCCTCCCCCCCTTCTCAGCACCAGGATCAGCCACTCTCCACCAACACCCGGCCCCCACCTCTCCCTCCGGGTTTCCTCGTCTCCAAGCCCCAAAATGTCTTTGTCTCTTTTTGTTTTGTTTGTTGTTGGTTTTTTTGGTTTTGGTTTTGGTTTTGGTTTCTGTTTCTGTTTTGTTTTTCTTTTCATTTTTTTTTTTTTTTTTTACAATTTTGAGGTCTTTGTGTTCAAGGAGAAGCTATTATATTTTGTTAAGAAAGTGGGGGGAAAAAAAACCAAGAGGCCACTGTGCCTTTGTAAAGAAACAAAATAAAGTTTGTACTTTGTTTTTTAGATTCTGTGTCTCCTGGGTGTGTGCTCTCCTGAGGACCTGGGCAAGGATACCTGGGCTAGAGTAGGGGGTGCTGGGTATTCTGCAAAGATGGGAGATGGTGTTGGGGTGGGGTGGGGAGTGGATCCCAGCTCCTTTTTGGTGTGGTGCAAGGAGAGAATGAACAGCCAAGCTGCAAGTTCCTAACTCCTGGAGAAAGGATACAGGTGTTCATGAGTCCTGGTTGATCCTTGGCTTGTGTAACCCTCTTGAACCTCAGTCCCTTTATCTATTCAAGGGAAGGGGGGACCCTGTCATGGTGTGGCATTTAAGTGCTCAGGTCCTGGAGTTGGCCAGCTAGTGGTCAGTTCCACCTTAGGCAAGCGACTTCCTCTGAGCCTCAATTTCCTCTTCTGAAAATTGAAGAGAATCATGACACAAGGGCATTGCATCTTACTGGGGATGGGACTTGTCCTTTTAAGTCCCCTAGTCTTCCACGGCCAGGGATCACTTTACACCGTGGCCCATTCAGCCTGCTTTTCCTCATGAGCCCACTGGCAGGTGCATGGGGATGAGGCCAGCGCAAGGAAGAGCCGATTTACATCTCACCCCACAATGCCTCTGGACATGAACTTGTTGAACAGAAGGACAAGCAGAAGCCTGCAATTTGCTTTAATTTTTTTGAAATGTTTATACTTTTTTTTCCAGGTGAGATTCACATAAAATCTGCCATTTTACAGTGAACGGTTCAATGCTGCTTGGTACATTCACAACGTTGTGCAGCCTACTTAGTTCCAAAACATCTCTATCACTCCAAAATGAGTATCTTAACCATTAGGCAGTCACTCCCTATTCCCCCTTCTCCCAGGTCTTGATAACCAACAATCTGCTTTCTGGTCTTAGTATTTTTAAAAAATTGAAGTGTAATTGCATTTAATAAAATTCACACTTCGTGGTTTTTGGTTCTTTGAGTTTTTCTTTTTTTTTTTTTTTTGCAGCGGGCTGGTATGGGGGATCTGAACCCTTAGCCCTTGGTGTTATCAGTACCACCCTCTCCCCAGTGAATTAACTGGCCAGCTCTAGTTCTTTGAGTTATGACAAATGCATATTTGCACGACCACCACCACAATCAAAATGTGAACTAGGAGCTGGCGGGTTAGCTCAGTTGGTTACAGTGAAACCTTATAACACCAAGAGTTTGGATCCCCATGCCGCCAGCCGCCAAAAAAAAAAAAGTGAATTAGTTCTCTCATCCCCACGGTTCCCTCATGCCCCTCTGTGGTCAACCCAGACCTGTGGCCGTCAGTGATCTGTTCTCTGTTGCTGTAGTTTTGCCTTTCCCAAAATGTCATATAAATGGAATCATATAGTATGTATGTAGCCTTTTGAGACTTGCTTCTTTCACTTGGCATTACAATTATTTTTCTTTTTTTTGAGTATACCGAGCTCAATTTACATATAAGTTAAATGCACCTCTGAGGGAAGGGGCTTAGCTAGGATCCGGGCGGGGATGCCCGTTCCCAAGACCCGCAGAGCAACTCCTTTGGCCCAGGTGCGAGGCGGCAGGCCCGACAGCCTCCATACAGCTCCTACTAAGAGGATCAACAGAGGGCGCTGTGGGCCCAGAACGCCGGTTTCCCGGCGAGGTCAGAGGCCCCGCCTTTTTCCGGTCCCTGCGGGCTGCTCAGTTCCCATTGGCCAGAGGCGAGGCTTGGGGCGGGGCCAGGGAAATCCCCCTCCTACAACTGCCACCACGCGCCCTGCGATGGTCTCACTCGCAGGCGGCGCGGCTCCTCCCCTTCCCGAACTCGCCCCACCCCGCCGCGCATGCTCTTTGGCGTCCCGGGCCGGCTTGCGCGCGCCCCCGCCAGCGAGCTCGTCTGGCCCCGCCCCCGCTCAAGGACGCCCTTGCGCAGTTACGCACGCCCCGCACGCAAACGCCGCGCTCCCGTGGCCGCCCCCCTCCGACAGGTGATCTTGGCCTCCGGGCTTGGGGTCAGCTCTCGCAGGCTTGTGACTTAAAATGTTCTGGAAGGAGAGAGAGCAGAGCTGTGGTTATTAGAGGAGGGTAACGGGGATAGTGAGAGGTTGGTTAACGGACAGGAAATTACTGCTAGATAGGAAAAATGAGTATGCCGCACTGCGCTCAGCCAGTGAGCGCTGTGAGTGCACCGGTCATCCCTATATAGGATCCGAACCCGCAGCGGGAGCGCTGCTGCGCTCCCAGCGCCGCACTCTCCAGAGTGCACCACGGGCTCGGCCCTAGTTTTGCCTATTTTAGAACTTCGTACTGCTGTACGGCCAAGGGCCCCGCCCCCGCTCAAGGACGCCCTTGCGCAGTTACGCACGCCCCGCACGCAAACGCCGCGCTCCCGTGGCCGCCCCCCTCCGACAGGTGATCTTGGCCTCCGGGCTTGGGGTCAGCTCTCGCAGGCTTGTGACTTAAAATGTTCTGGAAGGAGAGAGAGCAGAGCTGTGGTTATTAGAGGAGGGTAACGGGGATAGTGAGAGGTTGGTTAACGGACAGGAAATTACTGCTAGATAGGAAAAATGAGTACAGTGGAGCCAGGCGTCTATAATTAACAATAGCTTACCGCATGTTACCACATGGCCAGAAGCGATTACGTTTTGCAGTAATGAATATGCTAATTACTCTGATTTGATCATCACACGTTGTATACGTGTATTGAACTATAACTCTGTACCCCATAAGTATGTATAATCAATACGTCTCAGTAAAAAATAATCTTCAAAAAAAGTTAAATAAAATGTTCTGGAAGTTGCCATAAAAAAGTCAAGAAACAAGTGACACCAATTTTTATAATTCGTTTAATTTTTACCCAAAATATCTGAAACATTGTCACTTAAGCATATATGATGAATATAAGAAATTATGCCTTGTATTAGTATTTTGCTTATAGCAAAATATCTGGAACTTGGTCATTTGTAAGAAAACGAAATTTATTGCTTACAGTTTCTGAGGTTGGAAAGTCCAAAGTCCAGGGGACACATCTTGGTGAAGGTCTTTGGTGGTGGCTTTACAGCGACATAGGATATCACAGTGCCAGATGGTGGAAGGAGAGAGAGAGATTCTCACAGGCTCTTCTTTTAAAACCCTCAGAAACATGCCCATGACCACTGTTATTAATCCATGCACTAGGGCATGGTCCTCAGAATCTAATCACCTCTTCAAGGCCCCACCCTTCAAATTATCATAATAGGATTTCCCACCCAGTCACAGTGGGGATCAAACTTCTAATACATAAAACTTGGGGGACACATTCAATCCATATCATGCCTGAAATAGCTCCTTTTTTCTTACTAAGTCCTGGAAACCTGGCGTGTATCTCGTCCTTACCCCATGCCTCCTCAGGGACTTGGGAGCTGGCTGCTGTGTCCTGTGGGCTGTGTGGACGCTGCCCTGGAGCAGAAAATGGTGGAAAAGCTGTGGGCTTGGGCCGGCCCGGTGGCGCACTGGATAGTGCGCCGCTTGGGAAGCGTGGCGGCGCTCCCGCCCGAGGGTTCGGATCCCACATACAGACCGGTTCCCGCTCACTGGCTGAGCGAGGCGCGGGAGCAACACCGAGGGTTGCGATCCCATTGCCAGTCCCCGGTCCGGTACGGGGGCAACACTGAGGGTTGCGATCCGTTGCCGGACACAGAAAAAGACAAAAGACAAAAAAAAAAAAAAAAAAAAAAAAAAAAGCTGGGGG